>NC_026001.2:6212741-6512741 GCF_000442705.2 Elaeis guineensis
CCATTTCTCCATCTATACTTTCTTCAATCCATCTTCATTTATGCATAAAATCATAAAATTGATACCATTTTAGAACTACATAATATTTTAATTTTTATATTTTTTTGAAGCTTTTATTATGTCGCTATAACAAAGTTGTTACGGCCAACTTCCTGTCACCTGTCATCAGTGATGAGCATCTGTAAAATAACATCCTCACAGATCAGAATTATATCCGACGGAGACCCTCCGATACTTAAGTCAGAGAAAAAATTGATGAACAGTAAATTTCTGAATATCAAGAGTAGTAGAGTTCTGACTCAAAAAGTGTTTTACCTATGCTATTCACTTACCCTCCTTTTATAGATGATTTTGATGTAACTGTCGAGCACGTGGTCCCGCTTTTTATGGTGCTGAATTATCAGACCATAATTGTGGAGTTAGTGGATTGTTAATTCTCACTAATTGCCATGACATGAAGTCAATCATCATTCATAGCGATTTTAGTATGTTGAGCAGATTGATCGACTATATGTTGGTAGTATTGATATATCGGTAGAAAATCCGAGCGAACCATCGGCTAGTAGTTCTGATGTGCTGACGGTCTTGGGTCGAAGGTTATTTAAGTTGTCTGTTGTTGATTGGTAGTAGCTGAATGTCGGTCGGTCAACCAACAAATGAGGTGGTGTGATTTGTCCAAATAGCCGAAGAATAGTCGGAGTTGTATGTTCGGTCGGTCAGCCTTTGTTGAGTTGAAGTCGGGGTTGGTTGACTTGAGTCAGGGGTCGATTGACTTATCCCAACAATTGTCCCCCACTCTCAAGTTCAAGATGACCCACTGTGTGCCACCACGTGGTTTTGTCACGTTGGACGAAGGGAGTCATTTTGACTCATAATCATGTGGATTAAAGAAGCTCTCAAGAGGGAGTATGCATGGATAGGAGGTAATTCCCACAGACGGTGCCAATATTGTGGTTAATGATCAAAGAGTCGAATGACTTATGTGATAGCCCAAAACCTAGCCAAGCCCATTCTCAGCCCACCAAAATGAAAAAAAAAAAAAAAAACAGGGGATCAAAAATCGGGAAGAAGACTCCCGGTAGGAGTCTTCTTCTCCGACGAAACCCAAGCAAATCAGGAATCCTAGGAACCCTCGGAGTTCTAGGACTCTCTATAAGAAGACCCCCTCTCTTTAGAATCGATCCATCGACTCTTTTCCCCTCTTTTCCTCTCCGATTTTCCCGAAGAAGAGCCGCGATCCCTTGCCTTGTTCTCGCCGTGACTGCTCTCCGACGAGGCCACCGGAGGTCAAGGTAAGTTTTCTTTTTTTTTCCCTTTTCCTTCCTCTTCCTTCTGTGCTCCTGTGCACGGCTGTCGGCGACGAGAGTCGCCGATTTCTGGTCGGAAAAAAAAAGACTCTGTTTTTGGTCTCTTTTCCTTGAATTTTCTGGTGCCGGCGATCGGAATCGATCGCCGGCCATACTCCTCCGTGACCGGGGGACTGGCCCCTGCCAGCCTTCGCCGCGGCGGCCATGGCCCGAACGGCCGATCAAGGCCGGAGGACCAAGGGTCCCCTGTTTCGGCACGGGAAGAATCAAGAAAAAGAAGAAAAAGAAAAAGAAGAAAAAGAAAAGAGAAAGAAGGAAAAAGAGAAAAAGAAAAGGAAAGAAAAAAAAAAGAAAAAGAAGAAAAAAGAAAAGAAGAAAAAGAAAAGAAAAAATAATAATAATAATAATAAATATATATATATATATATATATTTTATATATATATATATAAGTAAGTAAATAAATAAATAAATAAATAAAAATGAAATTGATGAGAGAGAGAGTTTCTCTCTCTTCTTTCAGTCTGAACCCTGACTTTCTCTCTCTGAAATTGGACTTTCTCTCTCTACTTTTTCTCTCTCTAAGTTATTTGTCTCTCTTGATGGATTCCTCTCTCTCTAAAGTTATTCCTCTAGGATTAGCGTAGTGGGAGGTCTCATCTGATGATTTTGATCGAGTTTAGGAAAGAGTCGATTTTAAGTGAGGTTTTGAGTTGGAATTTGTTTAGATTTAATTTTAAATTAAAATTAATGTAAAAATATAATTTTGAATAATAGGCATGGAAGAATTTTCTAGAAGTTAGTCGATCTGTTCATTCAGTGCTTCGTGGAAGGTAAGTAATGAATCATCTTCTCGAGATATTTCATATTTATTCTGAAAATAAATAATTATTCTCTGAAATTATGCATGATTTATGAAATTATGTTTTGAAAGAAAAATGCTTTTAAAATATTATGGTATGTCGATTTGATACAGAATCAGATTTATGCTCTCAGCCTAACTATGTTTTAGTGGGCCCCGCCAATGGGGATTATACGTTGGTACTCAGTGGACCCTGCCAGTGGGGGTTGTGCGCTGGTGTTTGTGGACCCTGCCAGTGGGGATTGTGCGCTGGTGTTTGTGGACCCTGCCAGTGGGGGTTGTGCGCTGGTGTTTGTGGATCCTACCAGTGGGGGTTGTGCGCTGGTATTCTGTGGACCCCGCCAATGGGGGTTAAACGTTGGTCATAGTCAAAGCTGTTGAGTTACGAGTATTTTTGAATCGAATCGGATTTATGATTATATTATATGTGAATATTTGAAAATATTTGATTTGTATTAAATCAGCATGAAATATACTCTTATATTTATTGCAGTATTATTCTAGAAAATTATATAATATCTGAAATATCTGGTAGAGATACTTGTTACTTACTGAGCTGTCTAGCTCATTACCTTTCTTTCCATTTTTCAGATTCAGAAAATTAATATCGAGCGTGGGACGAAATATTGGGACAGAGCTTTTAGAAGCGAGATTAGCATTGTCAACTTCATTGAACTTAGATCTATTGTTTTATTTTTTTAGCAAAAATTTTATTGGATGTAAAACATTTGATTTAATTACTTGAATTTTAGTTGAATAATAATTATTTGAATTTATTCCGCTTTGATGCATTGATATCGTGATGAGATGCCTTGCATGCTTATGGAGAGAGTTCTTCATGAGTAAGCGGCGGTTGCCGCGACCCTCGATTCAATAATCTCGGATCGGGGGCGTGACAATTAATATGGTATCAGAGCATAAGTGGATAAATTATGACACATAGAATTTGACATAGTATGAGTGTAGGTGGGTAAACATTAGGAATATTGGGACGTTAGAATATGAGCATCATAATAAACCCATCCTAACAAATAGATAAATGAATCTAATAAGGTTTTACTACTACAAGGTTACCATGCCTCCCCGTAGAATGACAAGAATTACTCAAGGAATTGCAAGAGAGACATCACAATCACGGGATGGTAGCACTCCCCATCTGATCAGTGGCACCCCTCAGGAGGAGGGAGTCGTAGATCCTAATGGGAGTACTTCGAGAGCACGTCAAGAACTAGATATGGCTCAGTTAATGCAGACCCTAATCAGGATGGTACAAACGCAACAACAAATACAGCAGCAAATATTTGAACAGCAGCAGATACAATGAGATACACAACAACATCAGCATCCACCACCACAACATGGAGAGCAACCAGTACAACGGAACAACATTTCAGAATTTAAAAAGCTTGCCCCTCCAGCTTTCAAGGGGACTACTGAACCTTTGGAGGCTGACAACTGGATAATCGAGATGGAGAAGGCTTTCACTGTCCAAGAGTGTCTTGATGAAGAAAAGATGTGATATGCAGCTTATTTACTACAAGGAGAAGCATACAACTGGTGTCAGCGACTACAGCGCAAGCATGAACAAGACGGCGAAATACTTATCTGGAAAAGATTTTGGATTGCATTCTATGATCAGTATTTTCTTCGGAGTATAAGGATCCAGAAAGAGCAAGAGTTTATTTATTTGAAACAAAAGGGTATGAGTGTGACTGAATATGAAGTAAAATTTACAGAGTTAGCAAAATTTGCTCCGAGATTAGTAGATGGTGAGCAAGAACGTGTTCACAAGTTTGAGATGGGACTGAGAACTGAGATTCAAAAACAAGTGGTTCCATATGAATTGACAACTTATGCAGATGTGGTAAACAAAGCACTGATAATTGAAAGGGAAGTCAATGAAGAACGCGTGGAAAGGGAAAGAAAGCAAAGGAAGAGAGCAAAATCAAATGATACACAAGGGCAGAATAATAAAAACATCAAAAGATCAGCTAAGGGAGCAATAAATAATAAGACTCAACAGATTGATGGTGAGCTGTGCTCCAGATGTGGCAAAAATCATGCAGACAAGGATTGCTATTGGAATACAGGTGCTTGTTTCAAATATGGTCAGATGGATCATAAAATCGCTAGCTGCCCGCTAAATACCGAAAATCAAGCTGGCCAAAGAACTCATGAAGGACAACATAAGGGTGGCGGACAGATTTTTAAAACCCAGAAAAGAGTTTATGCGCTTACTCAACAGAATCCACAGGCTTCCAATACAATGGTGACAGGTATGAAAAAAATTTCGAGGACGAAATTTCTTTTTAGGGGTGAAGAATGTGATAGCCCAAAACCTAGCCAAGTCCATTCTCAGCCCACCAAAACGATAAAAAAAAACCGGGAAGAAGACTCCCGGTAGGAGTCTTCTTCTCCGGCGAAACCCAAGCAAATCAGGAATCCTAGGACCCCTCGGAGTCCTAGGACTCTCTATAAGAAGACCCCCTCTCTTTAGAATCGATCCATCGACTCTTTTCCCCTCTTTTCCTCTCCGATTTTCTCGAAGAAGAGCCACGATCCTTTGCCTTGTTCTCGCCGTGACTGCTCTCCGACGAGGCCACCGGAGGTCAAGGTAAGTTTTCTTTTTTTTTTCCCTCTTCCTTCCTCTTCCTTCCGTGCTCCTGTGCACGGCTGCCGGCGACGAGAGTCGTCGATTTTCGATCGGGAAAAAAAAGACTCTATTTTTGGTCTCTTTTCCTTGAATTTTCCGGCACCGACGATCGGAATCGATCGCCGGCCATACTCCTCCATGACCGGGGGAGTGGCCCCCGTCGGCCGCCGACCTTCGCCGCGGCGGCCATGGCCCGAACGGCCGATCAAGGTCGGAGGACCAAGGGTCCCCTGTTCCGGCACGGGAAGAACCAAGAAAAAGAAGAAAAGAAGAAAAAGAAGAAAAAGAAAAAGAAGAAAAAGAAAAGAGAAAGAAGGAAAAAGAGAAAAAGAAAAGGAAAGAAAGAAAAAAAAAAGAAGAAAAAGAAGAAAAAAAGAAAAAAAAGAAAAGAAAAGAAAAGAAAAGAATAATAATAATAATAATAATAATAATAATAATAAATATATATATATAAGTAAGTAAATAAATAAATAAAAAAAAATAAAATTGATGAGAGAGAGAGTTTCTCTCTCTTCTTTCAGTCTGAACCCTGACTTTCTCTCTCTGAAATTGGACTTTTTCTCTCTACTTTTTCTCTCTAGAATTTTCTCTCTCTAGATTATTTCTCTCTCTTGATGGATTCCTCTCTCTCTAAAGTTATTCCTCTAGGATTAGCGTAGTGGGAGGTCTCATCTGATGATTTTGATCGAGTTTAGGAAAGAGTCGATTTTAAGTGAGGTTTTGAGTTGGGATTTGTTTAGATTTAATTTTAAATTAAAATTAATGTAAAAATATAATTTTGAATAATAGACACGGAAGAATCTCCTAGAAGTTAGTCGATCTGTTCATTCAGTGCTTCGTGGAAGGTAAGTAATGAATCATCTTCTCGAGATATTCCATATTTATTCTGAAAATAAATAATTATTCTCTGAAATTATGCATGATTTATGAAATTATGT
This sequence comes from Elaeis guineensis, assembly GCF_000442705.2. Classification (NCBI taxonomy): domain Eukaryota; kingdom Viridiplantae; phylum Streptophyta; class Magnoliopsida; order Arecales; family Arecaceae; genus Elaeis; species Elaeis guineensis. The sequence continues at coordinate 6,218,501 of NC_026001.2, forward strand.
TTTGAAAGAAAAATACTTTTGAAATATTATGGTATGTCGATTTGATACAGAATCAGATTTATGCTCTCAGCCTAACTATGTTTCAGTGGGCCCCGCCAATGGGGATTATACATTGGTACTCAGTGGACCCTGCCAGTGGGGGTTGTGCGCTGGTGTTTGTGGACCCTGCCAGTGGGGGTTGTGCACTGGTATTTGTGGACCCTACCAGTAGGGATTATGCGCTGGTATTCTGTGGACCCTGCCAATGGGGTTAAACGTTGGTCATAGTCAAGATTGTTGAGTTACGAGTGTTTTTGAATCGAATCAGATTTATGATTATATTACATGTGAATATTTGAAAATATTTGATTTGTATTAAATCAGCATGAAATATACTCTTATGTTTATTGCAGTATTATTCTAGAAAATTATATAATATCTGAAATATCTGGTAGAGATACTTGTTACTTACTGAGCTGTCTAGCTCATTACCTTTCTTTCCATTTTTCAGATTCAGAAAATTAATATCGAGCGTGGGATGAATATTGGGACAGAGCTTTTAGAAGCGAGATTAGCATTGTCAACTTCATTGAACTTAGATCTATTGTTTTATTTTTTTAGCAAAAATTTTATTGGATGTAAGACATTTGATTTAATTACTTGAATTTCAGTTGAATAATAATTATTTGAATTTATTCCGCTTTGATGCATTGATATCGTGATGAGATGCCTTGCATGCTTATTGAGAGAGTTCTTCATGAGTATGCTGCGGTTGCCGCGACCCTCGATTCAATAATCTCGGATCGAGGGCGTGACAACTTAGATGGTTGATTTATGCCTCCTCCTCCGCATATGTGATGTTGACTTATGCCTCCCTCTCTGCATATGTGAGGTATTGTCCGCTTTGATTCATGACCATCTTTAGACTTCAGTGAATCTTAGACTTTAATAAGTTTTTGGTTTCAATAGACCTCGATCATTTAGAGCCTCATAATTTTATCTTTTAAAAGATATCTCATGTTGGAAGAAAAAATTTCAATCCATATTAATTATATATACTTTTTATTTATAATCGATGTAAAATTAAAAAAAAAATTTCTACACCATGAGAAGGATTATGTTTAATATTTTAATTTTTAATTTTTTTAAACTTTCAATATATTGCCATAATGGAGTCATGCTTGCCTCGTTAGCTTGCGATGGCTGCAGTCCGCGTAGAGACGAAGGGTAACCCACGTAATATAATGAGGACAAAAGAGGCCGTAAGTGCGTTAACCAGACAAAAAAAAAAAAGAAACAAAGGGTCGTAAGTGCCACGTGTCCGGATATGTGCCGGACAAAGTATTTTGCACATATCCCAAGAGCTCTTTTTCCGAATAATATAAAAAAAAAACTTTTTTACCAAAATATATTCAAACCAAACTTATTTACCAAAGTGATGTAAGAGGGAAAAACGCCATTTTGAATGGCGTTTTTCTCCCTGCCATGTCACTCCCCATTTCCACGGTGGCATCGTCCAAAAAAAAAAAAAAAAAAAGGAAGAAACGCCATTTGGAATGGCGCTTTTAAAAACGCCATTCCAAATGGCGCTTTTAAAAACGCCATTTTGAATGGCGTTTACCAATTTTTCCACCCAAAAATAAAGGAAAAAATCATGGAAAAATCGAAAATTTTGTTTTTTAAAATTTGAAATTAGTAAATAAATTAAAAATTTTAATTTTGATTGAATTTTAAAATATAAAGATTTGAATTTGTAATTCATTAAAAAAATTAATTTAGATTTTTTATTTCAAATTTTTTTTAAAAGATGTCCAAAAAAATCTTAAGAAATTAAAAAAAAATTATCATAGAAAATAAAAAAAGAGAAAAAAATATGAAAGAAATAAAAATTTGAAATTAAATTGAAAAACATCATTCGAAATACTTGTCTTCAAATTTTTTAAGAAAATTAAAAATTATGAATTTTTTAAAAAAAAAAGAAAAAGAATTATAATGTAAAAATAGAAAAGAATAAAATTTTAAAGATAAATTGAAATTAAAATATTATTTCAAATTACTTTCTCAAATAAAAAATAATAAATTTTTATCTTTTATTTACTTTTTTTATGATATATTTTTTAATTTAATTTGTTTGAAATACTTTTGTAATTTAATAAAAGTGGAAAAAATTTAAATTTAAAATTTAAAAATATAGAAATTATAAAGTAGATTAGAAAAAATATATCATAAAATAATAAAATTAAATTGAATTAATTACAATTTTTTTGTTAGGGTATTTTATAAATGTGACTTAAAAAAAGTAAATTTGAAATAAATTTTGATAAAAAAATACATTAAAAAGTTAAAAAATTATGAAAAGTAAAAAAACTTGAAAAGTGAAAATTTTTAAAAAGTCACCAAAAATAACAAATATAAATTTATAACCAAAAAAAATGTAATGTTTAATTGAAATAAAAATATTTTTTAAATATATTTTATAAGAATAAAATTAATTTAATTTAAAAAATTTTCAAATAAAATTTCAAAATGACCTAAAAAAATTTCATAAAAAGATAAAGAATTGAAAAAAATAAAAATTTATAAATAATCAAAGAACAAGCATTATAATTCAAAATTTAAAAGAAATAAAATTTTAAATATTAATTGAAATAAATATATTATTTAAAATTACTTTCAAAAATTAAAAAGTAAATTTATTAAAAAGATTCAAAAAAATTTTAAAAGTAGGGTTAAAAAATATTATAAAAATATAAAGAATTGAAAAAAAATAGAAATTATAATTGTAATTGAAGAACAAAATTTATAATTTTTAATTTTAAGAAATAAGAATTATAATTGTAAATGAAATTAAAAATTATATTTTAAATAACAAAATTAATTTAAATATAAATTTTTAAAAATTATTTTAAATAAAAGAAAAAAAATACTAGTAGAATATAAAAAATATAAAAATAAAAAAAATTAAAATTAAAATTTAAAAATATAGAAATTATAAATTAGATTAGAAAAAATATATATAAAAGAATAAAATAAAATTATATTAATTACAATTTCTTTGTTAGGGTATTTTATCAATGTGACTTAAAAAAATAAGAAATAAGAATTAAAATTGTAATTGAAATTAAAAATAATATTTTAATTAATAAATTAAATTAAATATTATAATTTAAAAGAATAATTTAAATGAAGGAAAAAAAATGGGTGGAAAAATTAAAATTTAATTTGAATTAAAAATTGATAAAAAAAATACAGTGTAAAGTTAAAAATTGAGAAAAAATATGGAATAAGATATTCATAAGAAAATATTTTTTTAATTAAAAGAAATTTAAAAAAAAAAGGGGGAAAACGCCATAGAGAATGGCGTTTTCCCCTCCCAGATCCCTTTTCCCCTCTCCTTCTTCCTTCTCCCTTCTCCTTCTCCTCTTCTCCCTTCTCCCTTCTCCCTTCTTGATCTTCTCCGGCGTCTCTCCGACGGCACGGCGGCACGGCGGCACGGCGGCGAGGTCTCGGCGGCGGTGAGTTCTTCCCGCCTCTCTCTCCATCTTCCTCTTTCTCTCTCCCTCTTCCCCTCTCTCTCTTTCTCTCATCCTGGCGGCGGGCCGCGCGTCCCGGCGGCGGCTCCCGGCCCCCTCTCCTCTCTCTCTTCCTCTCTCTCTCTCTCTCTTCCTCTCTCTCTCCCTTCTCCGTGGCCGCCGGCCACAGACTGGCGGCGGCGGGCCGCGCGTCCCGGCGGCGGGCCGCGCGTCCCGGCGGCGGGCCGCGCGCCCCGGCTGTGGGTCCCGCGTCCCGGCGGTGGCCCCGGCCCCCTCCTCTCTCTCTTCCTCTCTCTCTCTTCCTTCTCCTTGGCCGCCGGCCACAGACGGCCGGCGGTGGGCCACGCGTCCCGGCGGCGGGTCCCGCGTCCCGACGGCGGGTCCCGCGTCCCGGCGGTGGCCCCCGGCCCCCTCCTCTGTCTCTTCTTCTCTCTCTCTCCCTCTCTCTCTCCCTTCTCCGTGGCCGCCGGCCACAGAGTGGCGGCGCCGGGCCGCGCGTCCCGGCGGCGGGCCGCGCGCCCCGGCTGTGGGTCCCGCGTCCCGGCGGTGGCCCCGGCCCCCTCCTCTCACTCTTCCTCTCTCTCTCTTCCTCTCTCTCTTTCCCTTCTCCTTGGCCGCCGGCCACAGACGGCCGGCGGTGGGCCGCGAGTCCCGGCGGCGGGTCCCGCGTCCCGGCGGCGGGTCCCGCGTCCCGGCGGTGGCCCCCGGCCCCCTCCTCTCTCTCTTCTTCTCTCTCTCTTCCTCTCTCTCTCCCTTCTCCGTGGCCGCCGGCCACAGACTGCCGGCGGCGGGCCGCGCGTCCCGGCGGCGGGCCGCGCGCCCCGGCTGTGGGTCCCGCGTCCCGGCGGTGGCCCCGGCCCCCTCCTCTCTCTCTTCCTCTCTCTCTCTCCCTTCTCCTTGGCCGCCGGCCACAGACGGCCGGCGGTGGGCCGCGCGTCCCGGCGGCCGGTCCTGCGTCCCGGCGGCGGGTCCCGCATCCCGACGGTGGCTCCCGGCCCTCTCCTCTCTCTCTTCCTCTCTCTCTCCCCTCTCCTTGGCCGCTGGCCACAGACGGCCGACGGCGGGGCGCCCCTCCCGAAGGCGGGTCCCACATCCTGGCGGCGGGCTCGCGTCCCGACGGTGGGCCGCGCCCTCTTCTCTCTCTTCTTCTCTCTCTCCCTTCTCTTCGGTTGCTGGCCACAGACGGTCGACGGTGGGCCCCGCGCCCCGGTGGCCAAGGCGGGCCCGCACCCCGACGGCGGTCCTCGACCTCGTCTCTTCCGGCGGGGCCGCTTGCCCTGACGGCGGGCCCCGCGTCTCGACGGTGGGCTCAAACGGTCGGTGGGCTGCGTGCGCTGAAGGCGGGCCCCACGTGGTGATGGCTCCGATGCGATCGGTTGCGATGACGGTGGGGTCCATGGATTCCGACGTTCGTTTTTTTTTATCTCATTAATTTAATTTTATTTTTATCTTTATTTAATTAAATTTAATTATATTTTAAATTTTTAAATATATTGCATTTCATGAAAACGTAGACCCGTCAATTGATCAATGATTTCTACGTTATAGACTGATTCTGTGTCCGAACTCGTATTGGACACTCGTCGTGCTTTATCTACGACTGATGAGGACGAGCGGATTCAGATACTGCGGGAGATGGAGAGAACAGGTTCCGGAGCATTGAGGGCGATTGGTGTTGATCCACGTACCTGTGCGCCTTGGTATGGAGCAGTTCGGACGCCAGATATGAGTTATACGCCGTCACCATATGCTTCACATATGCCATCACCGCATATTCCGCATATGTCATCATTCGATGCTGCACAGATGCCACCGCTTTTTCATCCACAGATGGCAGCGTCTTCTTCGTCCTACATCCCCCAGATGCCATCACCGGGTACCAGTTGGCCACATGAGTATGATACTTTTTTTTCAGGTCCATCCGTGTATCCAGATGAGAGAGTTGAACGAGTCTCTCAGTCCGTAGATGATCCGACAGCATCAGTTATTCCTGAGCAGCATGATCAGCAGATCTCCTCCACTGATATAGGAGAGGAGCCATCACAGCAGGAGCAGCCGACGAGGACCTTCCTGAGAAGGTCCAAGCGACCACGGGCGCCGCGACGTCCTTGTGGGACTTAGTCTTTATTGTATTTGTATTTAGTATTTTTACATTTTTGTTGTACTATTTTTTTTGATATATTTAACATTTTGATTCTATTGAATAATATTAAATATTGATTTCATTTTATATTATTTAATTTTAAATTATTTAATGTTATGCCGGCGGGCCGTACTTCCCGGGGGCGAGCCCCGCATCCCGATGGCCACGGCGGGCTCCCGCGCCCCGACGGCGGTCCTCAGCCCCCGTCTCTTCCGGCGGTGGGTCCCGTCTCGATTGGTTGTGGGTCCAGAGCAGTTTGATACCAGTTAGGGACTTCATCGTATTGATCGACGAGGGAGAGTTCGTATCGACTGGCGTATCAGACATGCACAGTACATCGATATTTGGGATGCACGTCGAGATCTTATTGTTCATGGTGATCCTATTTTGAGAGGTCGTTCATATACTGATGACTACATGACTTGATTTTTTAGCATTATGGTGCGAGTCATTGGACAGTCTCAGTATGCAGTTTCTGGATACGAGGGCGAGAGTTCTACTGTACGTCTTTTGGTAAGATTATGAAAATTACTTCATGTTATTTGTGTTATATTTTTGTTTTATATTGTACACTATACTGATTGTTTTATACTAACTGTTCTATTTTTATTTTATAGACTTATTCTATGTCGGATCTCGTGTTGGACGCTCGTCGTGCTTTATCTACGACTGATGAGGACGAGCGGATTCAGATACTGCGGGAGATGGAGAGAACAGGTTCCGGAACATTTGTGGCGATTGGTGTTGATCCACATACCTGTGCGCTTTGGTATGGAGCAGTTCGGGCGCTAGATATGAGTGATACGCCGTCACCATATGCTTCACATATGCCATCACCGCATATGTCATCATTTGATGCTGCACAGATGCCACCGCATTTTCATCTACAGATGGCAGCGTCTTCTTCTTCGTACATCCCCCAGATGCCATCACCGGGTACCAGTTGGCCACATGAGTATGATACTTTTTTGAGAGGCATCCATCCGTGTATCCAGATGAGAGAGTTGAACGGGTCTCTCAGTCCGTAGATGATCCGACAGACGATCATGGGCGCCGCGACGTTCTTGTGGGACTTAGTCTTTATTGTATTTGTATTTAGTATTTTTTCATATTTGTTGTATTTTTTTTTTTACGTTTGACATTTTTATTCTATTGAATAATATTAAATATTGATTTTATTTTATATTATTTAATTTTAAATGATTCGATATTATGATTGGTGCATATAGATACACATACTCGAACGTGTCTCAGAATATTAGGAGAGCAAATGTTATACTGAAAGGATTATAAAAATTATAACGTAAATAATAATATATCAAATGTTGCTCTTTGAATTGAATTTTAGAAAAAATAAGTCTATTTTTAAGTAAAGAAAAAGAATACGTAATAGAATGCTAAAAAGATAAAAATAAAAGAAAACTGAAATTATAATTTGAAATGATAAAATTTTTAAAAAAATTTTAAACAAAATATCATAAAAAAATTATTAAAATAATAATAAAATAAGAATTATAATTATAAATTTTAAAAAAAATTAATTTTAATTTAAATTAGAAAATATCATTTAAATTATTATTTTTATTATTTAATTAAATTTATTTATTAAATAATTATAAATAGATAAGTAAAGATATTAAAAAAAATAAAAAATAAAAAAAAAGAGAAAACGTCATTCTCTCCCCTCCCCAAACCCCTTTTTCCCCTCCTTCTCCCTTCTCCTTCTCCCTTCTCGATCTTCTCCTTCTTCCTTTACAAATTTAAGTAAAGGAAAAGAATACATAATATATCATAAAAATGAAAGAAAACTAATATTATATTTTTAAATTATAAAAATTATAAATTAAATTAAAAAATATATCATAAAAAAAGTAAATAAAAGATAAAAAATGGTAATAAAATAGAAATTATAATTTAAAACAAAAAATTATCTTTAATTTCAATTAAAAATTATCATTCAAATTACTATCCTCATTAAAAATTTTAATAAATTAAAAAAATAATTAAACAAATTATGAAAAAAAATTTAAAAAATTTAGAAAAAAGAAAAAGAATAAAAAAACACCGAAGGAAACGGCGTTTTCTCCTTTCCCCCCTTCTTCTCTCCTTCTCCCTCTTCTTCTTTCTCTCTACTCCGGCGTCTCTCCGACAGCACGACGGTGAGCTGCCTCCTCTCTCCCTCTTCCTCTCTCTTCCTCTATTTAAAAAATTTAAAAAATAAAATTTACCAGAAAGAAAGTCAAGGGATCGACTCACAGAGTGTCGCAGTCAAAAATTTTGCGTGCCGTTAAACTCTTTTAGCCATGAGTCGATTCATGGGGTCGACTAAAAAATATAAATCTACTTTTCTTACAATTTTTTATATTATGTATTTGTAATCTTTTAATAAATAAATTAAATGAAATAATGAAAATAATAATTTAAATGATAATTTTTAATTTAAATTAAAATTAAATTTCTTTAAAATTTATAATTACAATTCTTATTTTATTATTATTTTTTTATTTTCCTATGATATTTTTTTTTATTTATTTTAAAATAGTTATCATTTGAAATTATAATTTCATTTCTCTTCCATTTTTTTCTTTTTAGCATTCTATTACGTATTCTTTTTCTTTAATTAAAAAATTATTATTTTTTCTAAAATTCAATTTACAAAATGGTGTTTTTAAAGACTTATTTTATTTTTATAAAATTTTTTTAGCCTATTTTTAAAATTTTTTTGAATCTTTTTTTAATTTATTATTTTTTATTTGAGAAAGTAATTTGAAATAATATTTTAATTTCAATTTATCTTTAAAATTTTATTCTTTTTTATTTTTACATTATAATTCTTTTTTTTTATTTTTTAAAAATTTTATAATTTTTAATTTTCTTAAAAATTTTGAAGACAAGTATTTCGAATTATGTTTTTCAATTTAATTTCAAATTTTTATTTCTTTCATATTTTTTTCTCTTTTTTTATTTTCTATGATAATTTTTTTTTAATTTTTAAGATTTTTTTGGACATCTTTTAAAAAAAATTTGAAATAAAAAATCTAAATTAATTTTTTTAATGAATTACAAATTCAAATCTTTATATTTTAAAATTCAATCAAAATTAAAATTTTTAATTTACTTACTAATTTCAAATTTTAAAAAACATAATTTTCCATTTTCTCACGATTTTTTCCTTTATTTTTGGGTGGAAAAATTAAAAAATGCCATTTTGAATGGCGCTTTTAAAAACGCCATTGAAAATGGCGTTTTTAAAAGCGCCATTTGGAATGGCGTTTTTAAAAGCGCCATTCCAAATGGCGTTTCTTCCTTTTTTTTTTTTTTTTTTTGGGGACGATGCCACCGTGGAAATGGGGAGTGACGTGGCAGGGAGAAAAACGCCATTCAAAATGGCATTTTTCCCTCTTACATCATTTTGATAAATAAGTTTGATTTAAATATATTTTAGTAAAAAATTTTTTTTTTTGTATTATTCGGAAAAAGAGCTCCATATCCCAATGACCTGAGGCGGTCAAATGGTAATAAATCTGACACTTCGTTCCTGCATGGGGAGATGGGTCGCGTCGGGACATCAGACGTACCCTGCTTGCTGGGCCCAAGAGACAAGGACATGTTGTGTTCCCCAGGCGTCACCCAGGAGGCAAGAACCCAACGTCCCGTTAGTCGAAGATATATAAATAAAAAATAAATAATTATATTAATTTATTTTTATTATTATGATGTAGAAAAAAAAAATAATTTTATATTAATAATGAGTTAAAATAAATTTTGATTAATATAAAAAAATGACATCTTTTCCGTATAAGATATTTTTGAACGATAAAATCATGAAGCTCATGATCAGATCGAACAATATCATATGTCGAATCATTAGTCTTTGATCATAATAATAGATCAGAACGGACAATACCTTACACATTGAACCATAAATTTTTGATCGAAATATTTATGATTTTTGATAAATTAGAAGATCATGAGCTAGAACAGATAATATCTTATAGTTTTTCCGTAGTCTTTCCAAGATGAGCAGGAAAATGTTAAAAATGCTACTTTGTTTAACAAACATTATCCTTCCCTTTTTTTTTTTCCCAATTCACCTAGTCCAAACACTAGTAATGTTAAGCCCTACCAATCTGCCTACATCACCATTTTTGAAGGAGGATCGGGAACCTGCAAAGCAGAGATGAGGTTTGGAGAGTAGGATGGATCTACCTGCCAAGGTGCCAATGTAAAGTGATTCTCCAAAATATTGAAATATGCTCTACCTATGGTATCTAACTAGCCTTTCACTATAGTTGTTTCATCAACTACAGCAATATCCGACATAGCACATTCTTCTTCTTTCGCATATTTCTTATTTCACATATTTTCACTATTGTCGGATAGCTAGTAAGTAGTTCTAGCATTTTCAGTTGTGATGCTAGTTGTCCGAACTCTTGTCCTTCTTTTATGATTCAAGACAAAGAATATAGACTAGAGTATCTTTCTTAAATGACAAGGGTATAGTGGAATCTTCAAACAAACACTACGAATCTGTATGCTCATACTTTCTGAAAAGGCAAGTTCGATCAGTCCTTCTCCAATTAATATCTCGTCTGATCATCTGCTGAGTGAATAGCAGCAAGTGCTAGTTCAAGTCAGTGATCAAACAGAATTAAAATAAGATTCTTCCCAACAAAATGGTTTAAATAAAAATCATCAATTTTCATTTCGAATTCAGATCCCAACTCCTCTAAACCAAACAACCCCTGAGATTTGGAAAAATCTAGCCTATCAATCATGGTTGCTTGTGTATTTCATAAAGACAATGATTAAGAGGGATCTAATATGGTTTCCCATGGCCTATACGTTGTATACCTCGTGAGGCCCTGTCAATCATGGTTTTCGTGCAATAAATGGACAGCTGTGATCGGCAACTTGGACCTCTCTAGCGTAAAGTTCTACTATAGCGGAACCAAACCTAGGAGCAACTGGTAATGGACTCGTGGTTCAGCCCAAAATCCAACACAAATATTGTGGTTGTCGCCCAGACAGACCGGAACTATGAATTGGGTTAGGTTGGGCTCCCCTACGCTACCAATTCAATAAATGTTAGCCCAAAAATAAACCAAGACGAGGCGAGAACTTGTCCCGGCCAGTACGAAATTAGGAGAATTGAACGGTTCGGATCAGAAGTCTGTACTAAAATCTACGGCGGTGATCAGGCGGGAAGATGATTCTAGACGGCAATCTGGGACCCCCGACGTCCCAGACCCCGGGAAGCTTCACTCATCGTCTGGAAGAAATCACAGCCGTCCGTGTGGAAATGAACCGTTAGGATTTGGTGGCGGGACCGGGGTTTTATCCTTGTCGGTCCTCGGCTTTCGCAACGGTTTGCAGAGAGATATGTCCAGGTTTTCTCCAAGTCGTTTGTTCTCCCTCAGCGCTCGAGGTAGAAACTAGAAAGGAATCCATCGATCTCTTATTCCAATGGCTTCAGGTAGCTTCTCTATCTACGAATTTCCCCTCTATCGTGGTTTAATTTTGAATCGATCGAAATTAGTACGCGCTACAGAGATTCCTTCGTAATCGCTGAGAAATTTCGGGATTTTCTGGCATTTCGATCTCTCAAAAAGATGGGATCTTTGTTCCTTATTTGGGCTTTTGCATGACTCTGCGGGTGAAAAAGGAGATAAAGTTGGTGACTTTTCGATTGGTGCCCACGGATTGTATGGTTTTGAATGTAGGTTTCTGGTCAAGAAGGGATTTTTCGCATGAATTTGTACAAATCGTGCTTGTAATCCATGTTACAATCCATTTGTCGATATTATTGGTTCTAGTATTGTTATCCAATTACTTCGTGGTCGAGAATATTTGGATTATCATGTTGTTTCGAGCTTTAATTGTTTCAAGTGGCACAAATTCTGGTTTTCATTGCATTTACTCCGAGCGCTTTATGTTTTTTCTTTTTTTTTTTCTTGTCATTTTCCTTCTCTCTCACTATCTTGAAACTAGGAATATTTGGATATTAATATGGGGATATTGGTATTTACTCAAAAAAAAAAAAAAAAAAGAGGGGATATTGGTATTAGTATGTGCATGCGATGGTTCAGTGTAAAGAAAGATGAATTTACCCATCAAAGACCTAATTTGATAAGTTTTTTGAGTTTTGATAATTTGTTATCACGGTTGAATTCTCAATTTGCTTGTTTATAAATGCTTTGAGCTTTGCATTTCGTGGGTTTAACTGAATGGAGTAAACTTCCCTATCTAAGGAAAAGGATGTCTATTTCACTTGTACTCTTTCCCTGAAAGAAAAACCAACATTTAAATTTTTTTTTTTTAATTTTTTTTATGAACTTTCAAACAGAACTGGGAAACAACTGAGAGAATAGAATGCATTCTTTGTGGTGTCTTTGATCAGAAAACAAGGCTTTCAGGTGTTCAATTGTTAGAGATAATCTACTAAGAATTTCAGTCCTTGGTTAAAACCACCAGTGCCAGTCCCAAGCATAGATTTAAAAGAGTGGAGGGTTGACGGTTAGTTGATAGCTGAAAAAAAAGGAAGCCCAAACTGTTAAATTTTGATTGTTTATGCACCATTTGTGCATAATTATTTACTGCTTTGGTTGTTATCCGATATTTGCCATGCTTATATCATTGTTGATGCATTTATGCAGACATCTCCATACCAGTTCCTTCAGAAGTTAGCTCATTCTCCAGTTTGAGAACTGTGGAGTTCCTTGGAACAGAAAGACCTTGGCTGAGTAAGTCTGTGGTACCTGTATGTGGGACTGATGGTTATTTACCTGTGCAGATGCTCCTTTCTTCTGTATATAGTTTGTTCAATAAATGATTGCAATTGCAGTCTACTTTATTAGTTTATTGTTTACTAGATCTTTGGATAATTCATGGAATCCAATGTCTCTTCATTTTTTTTTTGGATGTTTCTTAATTTATTTGTTACTTATTCTTGGTTTTCTCATTAGATCTATATGGGATTAGGGTTCGGCCTGTTGCACCATTTGGAAGTGTTAGCAGTAAACCTTTTTCTGATCCAGCCCTTATACATCGCTGTTTGCCGGATGAATTGCTCTTTGAGGTATTGTTTAATGCTCAGCACGATCATGTAAAAAGATATCAAAGTGCTCCCCATATGCTGTATGGATTTGAAATTTATGCTCATCTGCATAAGATGAGCATGTTTGGGAGGACTACAATATACTTTTAAAGCATGTAGCTTGATGCAGATTTTCATTTTGCCCAAGTTTTGCATAGATTCCACGGCTTCTACTTTTTTTTTTTTAAATAAAGTTGTTTGGTTGTAGCTCTTACAGTTGTTTGATATCTATATTCTACTGATAAATCAAGAAAATTTAACACCTAAGAAGTATAAATTACATTATTGGGTTGTGTACATTAGATATTTTGAATTGGGGGTATCATCTTGGTTCAAGTGAATGCATCCAAGTTAGCATGCAGGTCGGGTTCAAGAGAAAATGAATTTGGTTAGTTCGAGCTGTAGTATGTCATTATAGTCGAAAAGGGCAATTGATTATAAGATTTACTGATATGAGTTGATATTGGAACTCTACTCAAAGTATGTACTTATGTCATAAGTTGTCTTTTTTCCCCCTTAAAGAAGTGCAGTTGGATGTCCACCTCCAGCATTCAAATTCTGGACCTCTCCCATATGGAGAGGGATGCTAGCCAGCTTAGCTAGGTCTGTCTGTCTTGTGGTTGCCTTAACAAATTCTTCAAAGCGACATTTTTCCATCAGAGGTCATGTTTCAGATAAAGCATGCTTAACAATGTTATTGCTCACTACTCTTATTCAAGATATCACATGTCTTTTCCTTTCTCCACTTTGATCCTTCCGTGGAGATCCCAGCCCCAAGCCCCTTTGTCCAACATGGCCTCTTTGGCTTTCATTGCTCATTGCGCTGCCTCTTATTAGGTTATCTTTATAAACTCTACTGGCGCCACCAGTAAGCTTTCCTTTATGCAATTATTCTAAGATATCTACTAATTTTCTGTTTCGTCATATTAATAATATTTTAAAATAAGTTTATTGATTTTGACCGAGAAAACATTTGGAAATGAAATGATGCTTTTATGTTGATGAAATTTAATTTAATAAATTTAGGAAGTTGAAAGAGAAGCTATTCATGATTTTTGTTTCACGTGCTTTAGAATAAAAGAGTAATACCTTATTTTAATCATTAATTTGTGGTAAAATATTTAATGAGCTTCAAATTAATAATTTCTTCATGAGCTGAAATTTTTTAACAGTGCAAAATGTTGCATGAGAATGTTTTTTTGGCTCACTGTCTATAAACCATAGATAATGTTAAAATGTTTAAGTTTTGATTCAGCGAGGTTTGTTCACATACTTCATTCATAGCACTGTGGTACTACCCTGAAGTGGGTTCAATTTTGTGGAGTGATCCCCTGTGTGCCATGGTCTTGATATGGTATATTTGATGTTCAGTGTGCTACTTTTATCCAGTATTTACCTTTTTTCACATCTGTATGAATTGGTGTATCTTTTAGCTTATCAGATGAGGATCCCATATCTCAGCAATATACTAAGTACTGATTGCATCCACTGCTAACAGTTTTTGTGTAATGACATGAATTATCGTAATAGGTTTTTGCACGAATGAGTCCTTACACTTTAGGAAGGGCAGCATGTGTCTGCCGCAAGTGGAGATATACTATCCGTAATCCCAGTTTATGGCGCCCTTTGTGCCTAAAAACTTGGCAGGTACTTATATTCCTGTTAAAGCAATTTTTTTTAATTTGCAACAACATCAACTGAAACATATAAACCTGCTTGTGAAGATGTCTGGAGCAGAAACAAACTACAAGATTGCCCAGTCTATGTACGGGGGTTCTTGGAGGAAAATGTGGGTTCAGAGGCCAAGGATTCGTAGTGATGGTAAATACTCACTAAGCACCATTCGATGTGCTTGAGACAAAGTCCTCATAATGACTTTTTGATTGCTTCCATTCAAAAACTTCTTTGGTTTAGGGTACTAGTTTTCATATGGTTAGCTGGTTCATCACAATATATCTGTCTGAGTCTGCTGATGTTATAGATAATGAATGCATTCTTCAATGGCCACCCAGTAACATACTGGTAGTTCCTTTTTGTCTTTGTGATTTAACATCTATTGCTATTCTGGTAAATCAGTGATTTTTCTAACACAAGGAGTGTTGAGAAGGAAAATTGCCTTTCCCCACTGTAGTGCCCCTGAATAAAGGCTAACTTTTTTCTGGAAAACCCTTTGTATCTTTCATTTTATATTAGACATCACTTGTAGGCTGAATGTTCATGAACAAAGACTGTATCTGCACCAAGTACTAGAGGGATTCTCATACGATCACATTTTTCACCAAGACTAGAAAAGTAGAACAAAGGAAATTTTTCTTAAGATAAAAGTTCAAATCTCAGTAACATAGATCTATATGTACTCCTTTTCCTTAAAAGAAAAAAGGATCCTGCAACATTTAAGTATGTCATACTTATTTTATCTCTTCATGATTCTGCAGTCCGTTAAATTAAGCTTCCCTCATTTATGTTCTATTGTCGGGCATACCTTTTTATTGGCATGAAAAGGGGAAAAAACTGACTTAAACCTTTCTCATTTTATTAGGCCTGTACGTGAGTAGGAATACTTATATTCGTACTGGAGTTGCAGAGTGGAAAGTTACAAATCCTGTCCATGTGGTATGATATGTTTTTATGGCTTTATAGTTTCAATTGTCTATGGGCGGTTTACATTGTGGTTTACATGTCAGATGGTTATTGATTGAGAGAAAACAAATCCTTATATTGGGCATGTGGGTTATTCATTTTCTCCTCGAGTGGGCCCTATCCTTTTAGGCTTTGATCTATAACTATCTCTTCTGCTTTGTAGGTCTGCTACTATCGTTACTTGAGATTTTATCCAAGTGGGAAGTTCATCTACAAGGTTGTAATCATGAACTGGTGAAAGTGGTCAGTAGAAGTTTGTTCTATATATTATATTGTCCTGATGGTTTTATTTTATACTACCAGGTTTCTTCTCAAAGAGTAAAGGAGGTGGCAAAGTGCATGAATTTCCGTGCATCTAAGGCAGACTGTGTTTTTAAGGGTGACTACATATTAGCTGAAGACCATGTCTGTATTCAAAAGCCTTAAAACTCTTTCCAAATACATGCTTCTAAAAGTCTATCACGTTGGCAGTGCTAGATAAGTAGTTCGTTTTCAAGATGCTAGAAATTTTTTGACTCGTTTATCCATATCTTGTTCTGTTTTTTGCAGGTTGAAGCTGTCCTGTTGTACCGAGGCTCACGCCACACTCTTTTAAGGATGCTCCTAAGGTATTCTGTTAATAATACTGCTCATTATGGTACCTTCTAGCATCATTTAGCTTTTAAAGTGCACAACTGAAGCTTCAGTGCACCTACGTGCATCAACTGCTAAATTGTTACGCCACATATATGGATACACTTCCAGGTTCTTTTTAAACTGGTTGGTTTTTTGCAGGCTTAGAGGTACTACAATTGGGGCAAACAATCGGCTGGATCTTTTAAAACTTCTTACAACTGGTGTAAATGAAAGTGAAATAAGCAATCGGGAAGACATGCTTGCAGTTGTAGAAGGTTGGCAGGAGGATGAGACGCACAACCCTGATGTACCTGCTATTTCTCACAGAAGGGGTTTGACACCCTTTGTATTTGTTCCATTTGAGGAGGTATGGGACTTTCTAGCTAATGCTGTACTATTAGTGAAATAGTCACTAGAGTTAGTTGCTCTTTAATTCTAGTTTATACAGTTTCGTTTGTGTGTACCATTCGTTTTACTTTTCTTTCTGACCATGTTCAATATTCAGCTGACAAACATCATTGATTCTTTGAGAACCTTAGGAAAGCAGTAACTTTTTTTTTTTTCTTTTTTTGTGTATATGAAATCATTTCTATCTTTGGTAAGCATCTGGTTATATGAAAGTTAATACACTTAGCAAAATAGATACATCTTGTAGTGGGCCTCTTTGATGATTTCAATTTGTTGCTTAACCTTATTCTGGATCTGGGGCAATGCACATCTCAAATATGCACTTTATGCCACCTGGCAAGTTAATTACTGCTAGCTTTGCATGCTGGTTGACTAATCCGTGCCTCCAGCTTCTACAGCAGCTGACTTTGTTATTAGTTGTGCCACGGAAAAATTGATATATATTATTAGCATGAGTGTACATCCACTGTGAGTTCACTTCTGATTTGAATTTCTTCAGAGGTTTGAATTCATTTCAAACAGACAGGTTTTGCCTTCCAGTTGAGGCATTCTTCATTTTGTTATTATTGGCTTTGAGAGCATTTTCTGCCCTTTGAAACAAATGGTTTCTTTTAAAATTTGAATATCAGGAGTGGAGCTCTGAAGCAATCGGTGCTTTTATTGTTTGTTGTTATGAAACTGTGTGTTTCACCACCTTCTGCCGTTACTCTGTCTAGATTTGACCACAAAGATTATCCTCTGATGTTAAAATATTAGTTAGACTATTTTGAAGCATAAAACTGCTTAAATAGGATATCAAATGGGCGACTCTGAATAGATAAAATACATTCAGGGGGTGCTTGGTTCGCTACTGGAATCGAAATCGGAATGGAAATCAGAATGGCTTGGAATCGGAATGACCAAATTCTTTGAAGCACTTGGTTCGTGACCAAAATCGGAATCGGAATTGGAATGAAAATTTGAATCCATAGAGAAGAGTAGGGATCGAGTTCTATGTAGATTGGGTCATTCCTATTTCACTCTGGAATCGGAATGGGATTTCTCCCAACCGAATGATTGGAATAGAAGTCATCCATTCCCATTCTGATTCTAGATCCCCACTCTCCCCAACCAAGCATCCCCCTCAGTGTATTATGTAAAGTAGTTTGACCTACAAACTAAGTGAAACAGACAGTATTGGCAAAATATGCAAACTATCTGAGGATATAAAGCGTTAATATACAGTGAACTCTGTGCATGGGTTAAATGGGTGAAGTTGGCAGTCAAATGTCTGGAAAACATATAATAACCTGTTTTGGATGGAGAACAAATAATTTATTCCCTTATTATTGTTAGTACTACTACTATTATTATCATTATTATACTTCATTCCTGTGGATACAATGGAATAACAATCATATCTTCTGGACATGTTACAGGTGGAAACATCAGTTCTAAATCTTCCTGTGGACAAGATGGATTACTTTGTTCCTGGCTGATGCTGAAGTGCTTGGTGTTTCATGTAAATGTATACATGCTTGTTTTTATTTTTGATTGGTATCTTCACCAAACATTGTCATCTTTATCAAGAACTTTGTTTTCGCTTCAAGGAACCTTGATCATGGAAGCTATGTTCTGCCGGTGACATGCAGCCCTTGTATGATTGTTTTGGTATCAGAACCATCTGGCTTTATTTTTAATCCTCCAATCTGGACAAGTTTTTAAGGGTACAATGTAAAGCTCTCATAGTTATATTGATCGGCTTTGGATGCTTGCAGGATCCAGGGTTCTCTTGTTTAAGAAGAAATTTGTTCTTTTCTACTTTCTTAAGCTTGTGCTGTATAATAGGAGTTGCAATTGCTGGCACACTTACAGTCATGTTGTGCTTCCAATCCATTTGTTTTAGAGAAACCTATATGGAAGCGGAAGAAGGAAACATGTCAACTGTGTAACACTTTACGCCATGAAACATGTTAATAATGCAGTGTTATTAGGTGTTGTGAAAGTATTTGATGCATTTTTCATTATGCTGTTTGGTGCCTGCAGCCACATGTTGTTCTTTTCATATTCCAGGGACTCGATTCTGGCAGTGAAATAAACTGTATTTAGCCATCTGTTCCTATCAACTTGATGTCGATCTTGGTTGGGTCTTTACATGTGTTGTGGATCAACTTGATGTATAATTGGTCATCTACCTATAGTTGCCCCTTTCCATATTGATCAATATTTTTCATAAGCAAAGAAAATCTCTTAAGAAAATTTGTGACTGTATGCAAGGGAAAGGACCATATCCTTATGCTAATGAAATTTTCAAGTGTTAATGAACTTTAATTCTGAGATAGAGAATCTAGGTAAATAATACTTTGTACACCTCTCTCTCTCTCTCTCTCTCAAGAAAAAAAAAATCTTGCCAGACATACAGGGAAGGATGTATACTAATCACACCAGATTTTACCTCGGAGGGAAAGAACCGTGACTTAACATTAGTGGCAAGGAGGAGAGGAGGAGACTAGGAGTCTAGGGTTTATGCATGGTAAGTAATTTATAAAATAAATTCTTTTGGAAGGAATTTTAAAATTAGAAAGTAAATATTAGCTAATCCTTTCCTGAGATACACTAAGATGCAGCCTTCCCCTTCACAATCAATGCAAATATCTTAAAAGATCTATGAATATATAGGAGAAAAAGAACATATGCTAACACAATCTCTCTGCATTAATGAACTTTATTTCATGAGAGAATCAAGGTTAACAATATCTTGTACAAGATTATTTTTTTATGATTAGGGGAAGAATCTAATCCCATCACACCCTTCAGTAGGTCCTGATTTTATCTCAAGGGGAGGAACCAAGACTTGTATTTCAGGAAAGAACCAGGACTGGATACGGATGACCAGGGTTCATGCATACGAGTCTTTTTAAAATTACAAAGTAATTACTGACTAGATCCTTTCCCTGGATTTGCCCTAGCCTGTTAACATCTATATATGAAGACCACCCATTACCCAAAGGCACTCTCATCACATCAAGCCCTTGTTCTCAGCCACTTCAATGGTTGATGGTTCCATTCTGCTAATCCAATTCTCTTTATAGCCCTAAGTTCCAATCTCCATAAAACAAGTAAGGCCTTTGTAAGAGGACAAGCTCCAGGAATTATCATTGCATAAAGTCATGCCCAACTGAAGAAGCCCTCACAACTTCATCAACAGCTTGTAGCCATCCCCTCCTTTCATCTGTCATTGTTGATCCTACATTTCAACATTCTAATAATTTCAAGTATGTGAATGCAAGAAAAACCAATGTCATTAGGTTTCTCTTGGTGCCTGCATAGCATCAATTAGAGCAGGTTTCATAGGTCAAGAGTAGGAAAAATCAAAATCATCTAGTCCAATTAATTATTATTGTTATTCTTGTGAAGCTCATGATTCATAATGACTCGAGGAAATGCTTGTCTGTGTGTTTGTCAATCTATCTTCTAGTTTTATTCTACCTGCAGTGATCTCACAAATAGCATGGGCACTCTATCTCTTAAGATAAAAGCAAGGCTTTGCTATTCATCTTATAATCAATTAAACGAACACCATCATGTAGCTTCTCTATCTTCACACTTTGCTTCTCTTCCTTTCCATCTTGGTTCATTTGTTAAGAGATTTTCTCTTTCTTTTGTTCCTTATTTGATGGGTGAGTTGGGATCAAATATGAAAGACTGATAGCATCCCTTAAAGGTGCTAACGTCCCCCATGGAGGGTCTATGAATCTGCAATGGTGCTCTATGTAGGGCACTCATTCAGTTTGTGGGACATCCATCTGCACGTTCATCCCTCACTTTCCTCTCATCCTCCTTTCTTTAAGACTTACAAGCTGACATGAGAGGCAAAAAGTGATGGAAGAAGGCAAGGATGGGTTCTTCATGGGGAAAGCACAACGGCAGTCAGAAGAAGAACTAGGGCATATGCAGACCTAAGGAGGAGCAATTACATCAATAAATATCATAAGTCATCTGACGCACTGAATATGAGATCCAGATGATCAAAGTTAGTCCACTCCAAAGCATTAGTCAGCTCAGGCACCAAAGGAGGAGATCCAGAGTAATGGAAGTTACCAAGGGTAAGAGCTTTAGTGTCTTCCTGAGTCCTGACCATCTTTTTCAATAGCTATCCATTACAGTATCCAGTAATGATCATTCAAGCTGGAACAGGTCATATTTGCTCATGAGTTATGATATAAATTCTCTTTCATTTTTTGCATGCACAGGGTGTTAGACTTGCACTGGACCAACAACAGGAGGTCATTCAACTTGTGGATTGGTTTCCAATGTTTGGATGTTGGTGGGAGTCACTAAGTATTGGATGCATAAGCAGAGAATTCACATGGCTTGCTACTTGTTTCAACCTTCAGTCTTATTATAATAAAGTTCCTTTGTTCCCCTCTTTTTCTGAATTTACAACCTTACTGATCATTACTTCTTGGTGGGGAAAAGGCCTCAAGGCCATTAGATTTATGTAGTGTGCACTTTTAAATTGAAGCCTGAGGGATGTCTCCCAACTATTATTGATTTGTTAGCAAACATCTTTGACTAACCAATTTCTATATTTCAAGTTTCACATGATTCATCTTGATCATGATCTATCGCAATGCTTTCTTCCCCATTATCATCATAATCACCAAAGCTTATACATAACCAAGTCTTGTTCAAGGTGGGCATTGCCATTATCTGCATCCACCCCAGATCCACTACAGTTTTGGAATGAAGACCCATCCTACCACTGATTCTAAACAGATTGAGTAAAATCCACCCCATTAGGTCAGGTCAGGTACTGATGGGGCAAAGTAAATTGCTACCCCTAGATATGTGGCATGCAACAACTAGTTCAGTTCAAACTTAATAAGAAGAACATTACATGTGAGTGCCCATTCAAGCTAAGCATAGAAGATAAGTCCTCTCACTAAATTTGAGTTTTGAAGAAGTCTTGGCAAGCCACATGCCAACATAAGTTCAAGTACATTATAAGACAAATTACCTCCAAGTCCTATTAAATTTAAATATTATAGATAAGTTTTATTTACGGAATTTAAACTAGTCCAGGCAAGTGGCCTGTAGGGACTATCTCAAACTTATTGACTCTATTCTTACATACAAGCCGCTGTATAATGTACATATTGCAAATGAGTCTCTTTGTGTTAAGGTTTTGTCATTGCAAATTCTCATTCCTCCATCTGTCCCACCTGTGATATAAGATATTTATTTGATAATTACACCATTTTGACCTAATTATTTCCAAGCCTATAACCAGAAGACTTTTGCCTTGGCTATTCCTAGGATTCCAATCCAGTTTTTAAAATCCATGTGTGCTTGGTTTTCTTGAAATCTTCTTGATAAGCTTAGTCTGGTTCCTGAAATTGGATGCAACTGAGATGCTTCTTAACATTGCCACGAATAAGATACAATGTGAAGAGATTTATAATAAGGATTCCATATACCAAAGTCAGAGAGGACTCATATGAACAGTTTACACAATTGTTTGTGCGCATCATTTTATTTGTTATTGTTGTTGTTGTTTTTTTAATTTTTTATATTATATATACATATATAGTTTGAGGTACATTGGGTTAGACAGATAACTATTACATCTAACCTTGCTTTTTTAAAACTTTAAGTGGTGTGGTTAGGTATGTTAAGCAGTGAAAAAAGTTCCATCACCATGGATCTCAGTATTACGGCCATCAAAAAGGGCGTGCGTGTAATGCAATTTTTGAATAGAGTTATACCTATTGCTAGAGGGGGCACCTCACCATTGGCTAGAGTGCGACCAAGCTCTTGCAAGGCCTAGGTCATTTTAGGTGCTGACTAGTATCGAAGTACCACACCTACCATAGATGTAACTATACCAACCATACAATCTCATCTCGCTAACAAGGCATTAAAAAAAGGTTCTTCCTGAGATGAACCTAAATTTGCATCATGAGAGTTCCATTCTATAGGAATCCCGTTCCTTATGTGGGTGTCTAGAGCACTGATCTTTTAAAGAAATCCATGTTAAAAACTGAAATCTAATTTTTCCTTTAATATAGATTGCTTGCAATAAACACTTCATATGAACATATGAAATGTTTCCCCGAAAAAAGTTCATTTTTTCATTTTTCTTTTCTGTGTGTGCATGTTTGTGCATGCAGAAGTGGGTGGGGGGAGGGGCCAAGGCACTTAGGGGGCGTTTGGTTGGGGGTGGGGGGTTTAGAGCCTGAAATGGGAATGGGTGGCTCCCATTTCAACTATTTGGTTGGGGGGAGTCCCACTTTGATTCCAATAACCGAGAAAGAATAGGATGGCCCAATCCCTCTAAAACCCAATCCTAATTCTCCCCTAAGGATTCAAATCACAATTCCTATTCCGATTCCAGTCACAAACCAAACGCTTCGGAGGGTATGACCATTCTGATGCCCATTCCAATTTATTTTGATTCCGATTCCGACTCTGATTCCAGTCGCGAACTAAACACCCCCTTAATGTTTTTTATTCTCTTTTTTTTTTTTCCTTGGAAGAAAAAGGGTTTTAACTAACAAACAACCTAGTTATGAGACACTTCTCAGCCTATGATTTAAGGTTGAACATGCCACCGATGTGTTGTGAATGATACCCATGCTATTGGATGGATATCAAGGATTTACTGTACAGAAGTTCCAGCCATACAATTTATCTGATCTCCAGCTGACTGAGGTTTCCCAGAAAAAAAATTAAACAGATAGATGGCTATAATTTTTCCATACATAACTGACCTGGATTTCACAATTAAAGCAAATCTCTCAAAGGGCCTATAAATACATGAGAGGCAAAGAACCTATACTCACTGAATCTTGAGCATTAATGAAATTGATTCTGGGAGAAATAACGTAGACTACCAATATATTATATGGGATTCATCTTTTATAAAAAAGAGAAGAACCCAGCCTTGTCTAAACCCGTACAAGATCTAAATTTTACTTTAAGTGAAATAATTGACTCTAATGCATGGTGGGGAGAAGAACGAAGACACATAATCATGACAACAAGGATTTTGAAAAGTGCAATTTTTAGGCACAAGTGAAAATATTGTCACTGAACTAATCAAACTTAAGCTATACATCATTTCACATTCCATTCGAAACCAATTTTATAAATACTAACATCAATTCTTTAAAAAGCATTCTAAAAAGAGATCCATTCAATTTGAGCAAAAATGTCATTTGCCCAACCTATAAAGCAATTTTACCAAGTTCAGATTAATACTAATAGTAATCTTGCCAGGATGAATCTTGTCTTTCAAAATGAATAGCCAAGCAAATTGAAGAAAAGGCCATAACAACTTTTCCTTATTTTGATAGTCTTGGGCTGATTAAGCTGAGAAGTCAACTCCATGAAAACTTCAACCATCTTAGTATATTTGTTGGTTGCACCAGAAAGTTGGGAGTGATTCATATTCAGAGAATCAGTACATATAAATTACCTATTTTATGTTCCACAGGAAAACACAAGTAACTTCCAAGCATATCACAGGAAATATGAATACAAAAGGAACTCATTCACTAGGATTAAATGGTTTGTCCAAAAGCTGAGAATATATTGTCACAAAATTGGCTCAGAAGTGAATACAAACAATTGACTAGTTATAAGATTTTAGTCTCAACATCAATAACAGAAGACAACAAACATGTTCTACTAACATGCAACATTTATTCCAGAAAGCCAAAAGCACACTGTAGAATTTCACATACATGATTTTTTCTCCTCATTGTATACAAGTGAGTTCCATGAAGAATTTCGAGGAAGAAATGTGTCCTGCCGAACAGACAAACACTAATCAGTACTTGCCAGTTCCCACAGCAGTTAAAAATTGACGTATGAACAGAAGCACAAGTAGAAGCCTTTGGCCCTTAAAGGGATGGAAGGACAAACCAACAATTTTATAGCAAAAAAAAAAAAAAGATTCCTTTTTTACAGCGTAACTAGAGTAGTCCATGCACACAAATCTTGCATTCAGAGTTTAAATTTTTTTTGTTCCAAACGTGATATGCATATTTAGAACCTCGATGAATTCATCTGCTTTGTTTTGGATGATCCACTACATTTGAGGAATTAAATCCATTTAGCCATATTTTTGAAATCACAATTTAACCTAACTGCTCAAAGTTTTAACTTTGAGGCTTTAGATATCATAATCAAGATAGAACCATAACAAAAATCGAATCAATATTCAAAATTCAACAGAAAGGAGTTCAAAAATGCCCATAAACTATTCGAGAGGAGGTCTAAGTAAAGATTTTATGTGTGTGTGTGTGAGAGAGAGAGAGAGAGAGGTTACGGAGACATAGGAGCAGGTAGGGACGACAAGCATGGAATTGCGCTGGGCGTGGGTGAAGGCGGCGACGCAGAGGTGGCCGGCCAGGCCCAACCCCCGCTTGCTCCTGGGCACGTAGGTGTGGACCACGTCCATCGCCGTCTTCTTCTTCTCCTTAGCTTGGCCTCCTTCGACGGCGAGGATAGTGACGTCTCGGAGGTGGTACTGGAGGAAGGCCTGCTTGTCCTCCGTCTCGAACCTCCCGTCCTTCTCGTTCCACACGATCGCCGGCGAAGCCACAGCCCCCTCTGCCGCCTTCGCCATCGTCTCTCGGCTTCGATCGACGCTCGGACTCGGTACGGGCCGGCCGGGAACTTAATAGGTCTTTGGGCCCGAGTCGGATGGACCCCTTTCGAGCCGTCGTATGACCCACCACTCGAGGTGGAGGATGTAATTTCACCACATTATCAATTCATCGGACATCACACTGCTATGGACAACCCTCGACAAGGAAAAAACGCTTGATGGAAGCAACGGGAAAACTGAGAACGGAAATTATTTTTTACCCAGGTTGAAATGATTTCTTCAAACCGATAGATACATTCAACGTCAAGATTAAGATTGATGCTGTGAATAAGAAGACACAGGATACTCGTGCCACTCATATTAGCTGTACGTCAATCGTATGTCAATCAAAATCAGCCATAACCAAACAAGTCACTGTATCCGCCCATCACAAAGTGAGCATTCCCAGACACCCAGGGCGCAACCATCTGAGCTAAGTTAGATAATTAGAAGCCCGAGCTCAACTTGATCGAAAATTCAATTCAAAACAGTTTATTAATATCCGAATTTGAATGACTGTACCAAAAAAAACAAAATCCAAATTTGAACTCGATTAAAAACATAATACCCCAAACCAACTCCGCTTAAATATCAACCAAATCATATTCAAATTCAAACTTAAATTCGAACCTGGATGATAATTAAAAATATAATTTAAAAAATATAATAAAATATTATATTTTATAATATTAAATTAATAATATATTATTAATAAAATATATATACCAGATTATAAGCTTAAATCAAGTATTTTACCATTTGAATCCGATGATAATCAAATTGAATTGAGCTCAATAGCTACTCAGCTCATTTCCACCCCTACTAACCCTATTAAAAACTCGAAACGAGCCAACACTTAAGCTACTGTTTGCTTGAGCAACTATCAATAAATTTAATACATAGATGTCAGATCACAAAGTAGAAAGATCTGTTACGGCATTTGGAAATACCATCACAATGGAATCACAAAATTAACAAAATCCTCAAGTTCAATATAATTATTACAAAGGCTCGTAGAATCATTTTTAGCCAGCTGCTCGCCTCTTAGTCTGCCCGAGATTGGCCAGCACGAGAGGAAAGGATGATGCCAACAATAAGACCGTACAAGGCAAGTGCTTCAGCAAAGATGAGAATGAGAATCATGCCGACAAAAAGTTTTGGCTGCTGCGCATTGGCCCTGCAAAGAACATGAACCAGAAATCATCAAAATTCAGCACTACCATATGAAAACCATCATGCTCAGACACATTTGGCAAGCTACAAATTAATCTAAGTGAGCAAATTCGGATTTTTAAAAATATTCGATCAAAGACAACAGTCACACAGCTCATAAACACCAAATTAACAGGTAAAGATAAGAACAATGCAGAAATTATAGTGACTCATCTAAATAAAGTGACAGAGTAGATCATAAGAAAATGGCTAAGAGATTATAGTTACTCATCTAAATAAAGTGACCAAGTAGATCATAAGAAAATGGCTAATTTTTTTTACATTAGGGCCATCATTATATGAGAAGGCTCAAGTCATCCATTCTACAGAAATGAAAAGTTAAGGTGCAAAATGCTCCTATCAGGCTATAGGCTACTTCAGACATCTGACCTGCCATAAGAAACAAGCATCACATCATGCTTAATTTCTGCACCTCCACACCTCACTATGACCATTATCAACATTTGAAATCAAAAACACTTGAGGCCAGTTGAACAAGCACTCATTTGCAATGTGTTCCTATTAAACCTGCATCCTCTACCAGCACAAGCTTTACAAAATCCTTACCAAAGTCGAACTTCCATGTTTTGTGATGTTGGCTTGCAGCCTTCCAAATCTTTTAATGTAATCCATCATCAGTGGGGCCTTCGATACATGTGCAACACTGTTCCAGTTACTTCTCCGCTAAACTGATTTGGTGGGACATCTATGCCTATTATTCATTACAACATTATCTTTTAAGTGCTAGTGCATGACGACTCCATATTCTCATGCAAAAGACACTAATCTTGTGAAACTTGATCTTCTCTACTTTATAACATCGCGATCATATAACAACTCCAACTTAGTGCCATCTTATGAAATAGAAAGCCTCAGTTATATCCAACAATCTTGTAAATTAGATAGATTGTAGGAACGGCCAATCTTGCATCATTTGGTTATTGGTGTTGGCCATAAACTTGTTACAATTTCCATTTGCAAATCAGAGATTCATCCCACGCATCAAGTTACTAATTGGTTCTGCAGTTCTAGTTATCATATCCACAACTACACGTACAAACCATATTTTGCCTCATCAACTCTTCAAAAACAGCAAACAGCTCAGCACCTTCTCCAGCACACATGTACTCATTACATGTCTTACAAGTACACATTACAGAAGGAGGGGAAATTTTTCTTGTTCAACACAATCACATCAACACCAAGTTGATCAACTGAATCTGGTTTCTACAAAAATTTCCACAGAAGGTTAACTCATCCTAGAAATAGCTTGGTTTGCCATCATGTAGATGGCACTTAAGTCCTTCCACTTTCTTCAAATATTGTTTAAAAACAGCCGGTGCTTTAGTTTCAAAGTCAGCGATCTATGTCCATATACAAATGAGTTACAGTTATAAAACTTTTGCCAAAACATTATATAAGTTCTACTTTGATTTATACACGGAAGAAAGTTCATGAAAAGCCAGCAGTGGTGAGGTCATATTCTGAAGAAGGAAATTAACTTTACTTCCAAACCAAAAAACAATTTTCACAAGTGGAAGCAATAAGAACAGCTGATGACAAGTAATAATGAAAAAGCAAATATTCTTTCCCAAAAACTAACATCAAGAGTATGCTGCTATAGCAGAAATAAGCACACCATCAATCTACTAATGAACAAATAACTCTGATACTACAACAATACACATACCATTATTAATTAATTTCTAAGTAAAATGAAGCAAAGAATTCACAAATTGAATATGAATTGTATACATCAACCAAGTAGCAATGAAGGAAGCATGCAAGCCCATGATCATCTAAAGAAGCAGAAACCTAAAATCATAATGATAAACAAATTACGTCTTATCTTAGATGTGAGTGATCACAGATAAAGGGAACTGTTAAATAACAAATAACCAGACAGAAAATGATAAAAAATCTCTCTGAAACAACAATTAAAGAATCGGATGTACTAATTGATCTCTGTTCAAATATAACACATACACTTTTTTACAAAAACCTGTCATGAAAAATCCACAAACTATTATGGATCATAATTGGATCCATAGAGCTAGCAAGACAACATAGAAAGGTAAAATCAGTCAAATTTTATAACACCATCTTCTGCAACCACAAAAAACAATATATAAAGAAACAGTAGAGAGACTGGAACTTGAACCCGACAACAGTAGAAAGACTCAAAGATTGATTATATGAAAAATTAAATCAGAATCAGAATACTTATGGATTCCATCTAATTTCTCTCAATCTCTCTCACAACCCTCTATCCTACCTAAAATGAAGATCTCTCATAATCCTTCATCTCATCACCTATAACCATGGCCCAAAAATACTAGCCATATCCCATCACCTTATCATCCTTAAGATCATCATCATCCATGTGAACTTTTTTCATCCACGTGAACTTTTTTTTGTAGAATCTGACAATAGTGAAAGGCATATATTCACTACAAAAATGTATCAAAAATCTGGCCTTGCAGCGTGATGAGACTGATAGTACTTAACCCTACATATATTAACTAAAATCATAATATCAGTCTTTTAACATGAATTAATCATCATAGAAGACGTAGCCAAAGTATACAGATTACAGAGGCACCACTTAAGCAGACATCATAATGAATCTAGGAATCCAGAAATCCAGATCTATAAATCAAAAGAGGCAATAAAACGTTACCGGACTCCAGCATCGCCAACGATTCCAATAGCCATGCCCGCGGCGAGCCCTGCAAGACCACAAGCCAGCCCAGAGGAAAGATGAGCGTAGCCATCGAAGAGGTAATACGACTTGGCCTTAGGGTTTATCCCTGTGCTAATGATCACAGCGATGATCAACCCGTAGATCCCAAGCACTCCAGCCATGACCACGGGCACGATCGACTTCATCACCAGCTCCGGCCGCATCACTCCCATCGACGCCACCCCCACCCCACTCTTCGCCGTCCCATACGCCGCCCCCATACCTGAAATCCACCAGAAAAACCTCATCAAAATGCAAAAACCTGAGATCGGAGATCGGAAGAAACCCTAGAGGAACCAGGGTATCACATGAGAAGACGAGGGCGGCCGCGGCGCCAAGGAATCCGAAGAAGGGAGCGGTTTCGTCGCCGCTGAAGCTCGACATCGTCGCCGAGATAGAAGAAACCTCTGATATCTTGGGAAACCCTAACCTCGATTCGGACCTTCGAACCCTGATCGCAAAATTTATGGAATTTTCGGCGAGGAAGAAGGAGGAAAGAATTGGGGATATGGAAGGCCGGGGGGGGGGGGGGGGGGGGGAGAGCGGGGTTGGAAGAGATCGGATGGATTCTGGTGATCGCAGAGGTATGGGAGTGCCCCCAGGTTTTGATTAATTTACAAGTTCAACCAGAACTATCGGAGATGGATGTAGGGAGAATTTCGGAAATGTGGAAGTGAATTGTGTTCCGTATCCGTGAGTTGCGTGGACAAATAATAATCATGTGGGAAGGCTTTATTTAACTGTGGCATATGTTGGCACGTAGGATAAGATTGCGAACGTTCTACCCTGGTCCAGGGCTGGCCTTTTGGGTGCCAGTACATTTGCATTTTGGATTCATTCAGGCATGTACCAGTGTTGAATAATTGATTTGGAGTTTCCATGTCAACAGCAGGTCTACTGCTCATATTGTGAAAGAGTTGCATTCCTTCTCGCATGTATCACATGCCAAGTTTCTAATTCTGATGGGGAGAATATTTTTGGTTAAATCTGGGCTTCAACATGATATCATTTATTTTTAAAATTAAAATTAATTTTGATTTGAAGTTTTATCGAGTTATCAAACTGGTAAAGAGATATTTGGTTGGAGAGTGAAGGTTTGGAATCAGAATCGAAATGAGTGACTTCCATTTCAACCACTTGGTTGGGATGAGTTCCATTCCGATTTCGATTCAGAAGTGGAATGGTTCAATTTATATAGAACTCAATCTCTATTTCCTCTATGAATTTAAATTTCTATTTCAATTCTAATTTCAATTTTAATTTCGGTTACGAACCAAATATTTTAAAAAATTTAGTTATTCTGATTCCGATTTCAAATCATTTTGATTTTTATTCCCATTCCGATTGAGAACCAAACACCTTTTAAATTTTTTGCTAGATATATCAAATAAATGGTGTATCATGAGAATAAGCTTAGATGATGAGGTGCACAAGGTGACCATCCATGACAAGCACATCATGCATGGAACATGTTAATCTCCTCTGATATTATCAATTATCTCAATATTGTCTGGAAGAATGGAATCCAAATTATTGATAATGATTGTGTGCTGATTTTGCAATGCTTCCGCTCCGAGGATCTTTTATCTTGATCGGTGGACTCATGCTTTTGTAAGTAATTTTTGGTCTCTTATCTACTCACACTTTTCTTCCATTTATCGATTCTTCTTATTATTAATAATTAATAATTACTGATATTTTGATGTATCTTATAGGCCCTAATAGTTACTTGTATTCTTGTGATATATTTATCCTCTACGTTTTGGTCTATACAGCCTCTTTTTTTTTTATCAACGGATTGTTGATTTTTTAATCTGTAATCACTATCTATTTATTGAGATAATTTTATCAAAATAATATTTATTTTTAAAAAAATTATTAAAATAATATATTTTTTAAATTTTTACTAAAAAACTATCTAATAATAAGTCGTCTTATGATAGGATGATTTTCTATGCTGGGTCACTCTCCTCTCGCCATATGAATGAGTAGATTGAAACTAATGTTACAATTTTTTTCATCTAAAAACGCATGTTATAATTTTTGTTAGCTGCATAAAAAATTAATTATTGATCTTGATACAAATTATATGGTTGGAGTTTGAAATTATCCATCATTTTTAAGATATTCTGCTATATTAATAAAAACAAGATTGGATAAATTTAAATTTATATCTCAAAAAAATTAAAATTTTTTAATAGATAAAGATGTTTGGAGAATGCAAAAATTAGCATTTCATCAAGTTAGAGATGCTTG
The DNA here is from genome assembly GCF_000442705.2 of Elaeis guineensis. Classification (NCBI taxonomy): domain Eukaryota; kingdom Viridiplantae; phylum Streptophyta; class Magnoliopsida; order Arecales; family Arecaceae; genus Elaeis; species Elaeis guineensis. Next base: position 6,249,761 of record NC_026001.2, read on the forward strand.
AAGAATCCATGGATCGGCCCGTGTCAAATTGCTGTTGCAAACTAAAATCTAAATTGAAAGACACTACATACTGTTCTGAATAAGCAATTAAGATAACTAATTGATACCTAAATAAATGACTAAGAAGAAAGTGTTAAAGGAATACTATATAACTCAATTAAAGAGCAAAATTCAAATTTAAAATGATTAAGTGGAGGGTGAGGGCCAAAATTGCTCTATTATAAAACGGCTCATAAAGTCACTTTACTGTAGGACGACTCATTCTGTGGTCCATCTGATTCTTAACTGATAATTAGATTGAGTTAGTATAAAAAATCACCCTATCATAAGATAATTTTATTTTAGACGGTGTTGTGATAAATAATTTTAAGAGGTTGTTATTTTGATAATTTTTTAAAAATTAATATTAATCTGATAAGAAAAATTATTATTGGCCAAAGGCTTGTCTTTTTTTTTTTTTAAGAAAATAATTATACATGTATAGCGGGATTTATCATTTTTTTAATATATTGCAAATCACGTACTTTTTTTTACGAGAGATTTATAATTTAAGAACTAAGAAATTATTATATGTTCATTTATCTATCTTCCTTTCTACCCTGGTCTTCTTCTTCTTCTCCAATCGAATCCATGGAGAGGGTTTCATAGCTCTCCCCAGATCCGGATCCGCCTCCAAGTGCTACAGCCCCCTGGTCTCAAACTGGGATCTGGAAACCGATGCGAACCCTAACTCTCCTCGATTCCACTCGGCGCCCAAATGCCTTTCATCTCATAATCTCTAACCCTAACTCTCCCCTGTTCTGGTTGCTATGTTGGATGCCGCTTAAAAGGCCGACAACGAGTTTGAAGCTTTGGCGATCGCCAGAATGCCGAATAGGTCATTCCCACAATGGCTGCTTTAATCAGTATGTTCCTCCCTTTTGTTTTTGGTGTCTAATCGGAAAGGAGTGATTTTTTTTCTTATTTAGTGAGAAGCATTGATCTTTTTCGTTCGAACTCTTGGATTGGAACTTGTGGTCTAGTAGCTTATTAGATGGATTGGGAGGTTATGTGACATGAAAAATCCACACTTTATTCAAGAAACAAGATTCCTCTGGAAAGTTTACTAGACTAGGTGATGATTCAAGCTGTATGCATATTTTGCATAGAAAATTATTGGCATCTGGTGTGCATTAGAGCCGCACAAGATCTTTTACATGTTTGTTCTGCAGTGTAATGTATCCTTTATCCGGTGGGTTATAGCCATGGGAATATTAATATTAATCCTATTCACCAATTTTGCATATGGAACAATTTGGCTATGAATAGTGGTTTAGAATTCATGAAAAATGTGGTGAATTCAGAAAAAAAATCAGTAAGACATTGCATAATATATAATTGGGAAACATTAAAAGGAACAAAGCTTACTAATGTTCACATATATGGCCAATCACAACTTTACATTACTGGAATCATTAACATCCTATAATATGGTGTTGAAGGCGCTGCCCTCTTTGCATGATAACTACCCAGATCAAAATGCCACTCCTTTTGTTTAATGATGCCTCAACTAACTTTCTGCCTTGCTCTAGGCCAACATTTTCTGGAAATATAATGTAATCGGCTTTGTCTATTCCTTCTTCAGAAGGTCATAGAACACCTGTGGCTTTTTGTAACTACCAATGCATAGAGCCTGTCACCACAAAATACAATAAATCAGTTATCTCTAGGAAATGAGCATAGGACTTGCAAGAAACAGTAAAAATGGGCTTATCCCTCTCAGTACATGAATATTATTGTCATAACTACAGTCTTGAAAGTTAGCATATTACATCCTTCTCAAGCAAGGTCATCAAATGAAGCATTGGTCTTAAACTTGCGGAGAGCTGGGATCCAAAAAATTTTATGAAGCACATTTTAGTTCATTCTTTGGGTGCCTATAGTCTTTTCAGCTAAATATCAACTATGCTAAAAGGGCATAGTAATAAATAGTACAGACCTTAGTCTTAATGCCATTAAAAGTAAACACCGAAGTTTAATCAATTTATTTGAACTTAGTGTGTAAGCAAACACTGAAACTAAGCATGATTTTAGATGCTTCAGCATTGGTCCTTTCTGGTTCTAACATAAACTATGTGATTCATGCTATTTGTATACATGCATGGACAAGTAGATGTGCTTTACATGTAACCAACCAATGCTGAGTAGATGAGAGAGTTGTATGTTTCGAATTTTATATTAAAATTTACATTCGTTATCTTTTCATTTGCCAAACAAATTAGGATTGCGAAATGATCCAAACCGAAGAATGGTCTTTCTCTAAGTGCCAGACGTTCATCATGCATCAAGATATAGGTCCTCTAGAGCCATGAATAAACCAACAAACTATTTGATGTTGTAAAGTTAATGTTTACCTCCATGGCAAATGCTAAATGGAGTAAGGTTGCTTCTGACCATGGTCTCCCAATAAACTGAAGGCCAATAGGCAAGCCTCCCTTGTCATACCCAACCTTTGAAGTAGCGTAGCCATTAGAATAAAGATAGAGTATGGATCTAATGCAAATAGGAGTTGGAAAAGATATACCATAACAGTTATTGTAGGCAATCCAAGAAAATTTCCTGCTATTGAGAACCTCACAAGTGCCGCTGGAAAAAGATACAAGGATCAAATCACTTCACTAAAATCTTAGAAAAACATATGAAAATGATGAAGCACAATTTTGAGCTTTTAAAAGGATATCCAAACTCCACAATCAAGATTTCAAGTTAGATTCATAATACCTCCATTTATGTAATCAAGTTCTCCACTAGTCAAAGCATCACTTAGCAATGGGTATGCAGTGACACTGTATATGAGAAAGAATAAACATCTTACATATAAGAAACAAAATTTATGTAGGAGGCATACTATGAGCATCTATCCTACTATTGCCATACCTCTTATTTTAAAAAAAATATATGTGCAACTGAAGTTTGGTTCCAAAATAAATTGCAATTCAGTTGAGAATTATTAAATAATTGTAACAAAATGGCCACTTAGGATGCACAAAAGTGATCAATATAGTGATCCACCCTACTATTTTTGCACTTTTTGATTTTTAAGAATATACTATGTCCGAGCTTTGGCTCCAAAATAAATTGCCATTCTGCTGACAATTATCAGATCATTACAACAAAATAGTCACTTAAGATGCACAAAAACGATCAGTATAGTAATGCCATTTTATCTGTCCCCAAGGACAATTATTGTCCAATCAACTTGTGTTTCTCTTCTTCTGCATGAACACGATCAAATTATTTGAAGGTATAGTGTTATGGTATCAAGATATTAATTTGGGTGTGCATGTGTACTGCTTTAAAGCATTGTTATCTGATTATAAGGTGATGCATTGCTCACTGCTTTACTTCATGTTGTCATACCCTCCCAAATCAATGCTCAAAAAATAAGCAAAGGGAAATGTATTCTTGTGGTTCTTTTTGTTCAGACACCATATTTGTAGAGAACGATCAATATACAGAATCCTACAGGTTGCTATCAACAAGAATGTTGCCTAATTTCCTACTGTCTTTCCTTATATGAAATTTTTAGTAATCGACTTTATGAGAATGTTGTCAAGTCCAGTAAATGTGCACATGTAGAAAAATCCAACAAGTGTCTTTAGAGGTGGATGGGAAATAAAACTAAGTGATGGAGAATATTGGATCTGCAGTTCGGATTTTTGAACATTGGTTCCATTTATAGAACTTTCTATTATAGTGGTGCTCCACTTTTTTAAGCTGCTTCTGTTTTCCTTATCTTGGCCATCTTGATGATGCAAAGACTTCTTTATTAATTAGTTTCTTTTGGTAGTTTGAAGATAGAACTATATATCTTACTGAAGACAAATTTTGTGCAACATATTAACCAAACATGAGGGCATAGAAATGAGCTAACTGACAACATGAAGGCATCAGACAATACAATAGCAAATTAACCAACAAAATGTAATGGCATGCTCAATTTGAACAAAAAATTACAGTAACTATTCCTATTATCTGTCTGTGCTTTTGCAGAGATGATAACTGTATCCATATGAGGTTACTATAACCAAGGATATTAGTACTGGTACCAATATACTTGCCTGGTCACCTGCCCACTAACCCATGCTGGTCATCTGATGGCATGGTATGTGCTCTGTGTGTGCATGCATGTGTGTCGTTGGAATGGTCTGTGTCAAAACTGAAAATGTTTCACAATGACCATGCATGATTGGAGATTTACACAGATTGTAAGTGAGTTCAACAGACTTTTCCAATTTATGAGGCTTAAGAAACTTCAAACATATCCATAACACCATAACCTACGTAAACATGTTTATCTGCATATATTGCTAACAGGAGTATGGTTGAAGCATAATACCCAGTTGTAGGTGTGACGATGACGTCTGCCCTTTCAAAAATCTTCTTATGGAAGTACATCTGACGGTTCCTGGAGATATATTGTAAAAAAGGACCATGCTGTTATGCACAACCAAAACAATGTTTTACATATTTTGCGTGACATTACAAACTGAAAGACAAGAATGAAAAACGATAATAAATCATGGTGGATATGTATGTATATATCTATGTACTGATGGTGATAGGCATAGGTTTTGCTGTCTATGTAAGAGTAGGTCAAACATGCTATTTACAAATAAAAGAATGAAGATTTATTGGCTAGATTACCATCTCAATAAATAAATATGATATTCATATCACTAATGTTTCAAGTTACCAATATCAAGCATTGTTAAATGAATATATGTCACAATAAACATGGGACAGCGGTTAATCCAATAAACGATTTTAGCATCAAATGTCCAAGTGCAAGGCCCTGGCAACCATATATAACTAAACTTGCATTCTAACATGAGACGGCATTTGACTGTCAGGGATTGTTTTGTGCTTGTCATGACAAGAACCAATCCTTTATCTGTTATACTCCAGACTATTAGAATTCTCGATAATGATAAGGTACTAAAAATGGGTTAAGGGCCTAACTATTGACATCTTTTCCAATTCATAGTTTGCTTTGAGAGTCATAGCTCAATTGCTATTGTTTATTGTATCACTCATGAATGTCTATTCATCAGCCCATATTCTTCTTATATCTATCTTATCCTTCTGCTTCAAAGAATAAGATACTGCCTTTCCATCTAAATTCCTCACTTTCCCATTTCAAAGGCCGTATAGATTTGCCTTTTTTCACACACTACAGAAATGAATAATTAAATATTAAGGCATTAAATCATTGTACATCTCTTATATAAACTTGCAAGGCTCATAACCATTATGTTCTTCTAAATTAGCAGCAATGCTGAAGGGCAAAATTAAGAAAGGACATAAGCGGATCTTGATCGGAGGCTTCAAGCTGGTACACATATTCAACTGCCTTACCTCATAAGCAAATGACAATGGAACTGGAGCTTTTATGTGGATTAATATGATATTGACATTTCAATGATGAACATCTTTAAAGTAAAAATGCTGCAAAAACTAATAGTTCTCTTGGTGCTGCTATGCTGAGAGTACCTTATTCGCTGAGCATTCAAATAATCCTTGCTGCTGAATGAACCGTAGACACGAAGAGCTACTCTTGCATCCCACCCTATCTCCGCAAAATTCCTATCATAATACAAGGTCATGATTTAAACACTTACTAGCAGAACTAATTAAACACCTACTGGAAGAACTAATTAAAGTGTATCCAGGTAAAGTACTTACAGTATTTCGAGATGTGGAGCCAATGAAGCAGTACATTCAGATCCAATTGTTATATAATGAGCCAAACGCATCTCTTCTATCTCAGGTACAGTCACAGCCACAGTCTTACAGGTAGTAAGGCTCAATTTGATTAGAAAATGATGTTTCAAGATTTACTTATACTAGCCTATGGAACTTTTTGTGTACATTAGAAAGCCAGAGGATGCTGAAACTTTTACTGGGATGGTTGAAGGAAAAAAAGCACTTCACTATGTGAACTAAGGTAATTAAATAAAATGTTAGTACCTTCCACCCATAATGCTTGTACAACATTTGCAAAGCTTGTCGCAGCAATTTCTAATTTCACTTGTGCAGTCATTAAACCACTGATTTTTCCAAACAAGAATCACATCATGTTAGCATCTATCTCCAACATACAATAAAAAGAAAGAGTTTATATAAAATGGAATTGATCCATTGAACTGGAGAAATTGTAAGAATGCTTTAGTTCTGACACGTGTGGTAATTCAGAGCTAACCTCCCCATATTTGGCTAATTTGATGTTTGTGATTGATTGTGTGGATGTCAGCAGAGGAAAATTCAATTCAGGCTGGAGGATTATCCAAAAAAAAAGAAGAAAAAAAAAATCAACTTATCAGACTCCTGGAAAAATGAATTTCACAAAACTAGTAACAGATTATCTTTACAGCACCAAGCACAACGAAGAGAACTTTTTCCTGCTTTCTTTAATTTGTAAAAAATGAAAGAAAAGCACTGCTTCTATATGTCTGACATATTAGGAATGGGAGATGATTTTCTCACCTGCAAAGATGCTTGTTGATCTGGGAGGTTACCAGAAATAGCTGCATAACTGATACAAACAAGAATATTTATTGAGGTAATCGCATCAGGACCTTACAAAAATAAGATATGTTTGTGATCTTATGGAAATAAATACTGACACTATTAGTGCATCTTCAACAGTTGCTGCTAATATGCCTGGCATTCCAACCGTCCAATTCAGTGGAAGAACACTGAACAACAACATAAATGCCTATCAGGATTGGGGGGGTCATATGGTGTACAAGAAATGGAGATAGTGGAGAAGTTTCTGATGGCCAGCTGATTTACCCAGAATTAGACAAGCGCCCAGAGGTTGGCTTGAAACCAACTACGCCACAGAGAGCAGCAGGCATCCGCACCGATCCTAGGTATAAGAACATTGATAAGATCCATAGGGTTTTCACAGGTGAATTTTTGACAAAAAATATCAGCCAAAGATTAATGAGTGTGCTAGAGTTAATCAGCACATATATTATAATCATGCAGTGCTGATGAAGATCGTCTTTGTAATCCTTTAGCATGATGGGTAATAGTGAACTTGAGATCGACGAATTCTGTTATCCAGTTTTAGCTTCAAAGATGGTGTATGACTTATCTGACCATATAGTTCATATCACTGAAAGCGGGTGACAGTCATTTGTATCATTAAGTAATCAAAAAGTTTGCCAGCAACATCCAAATGAATTGCTATTTAAAGGGGTATTGGAAGTTGTCCATCAATTTTTTTCGGAGTCTCTTAGATGATTAAAGACTGTTACTCCTTGAATAGCTGAACAACTTTTTCTGCACCAGGCTCAAGAGAAAAATGTCCTCAATTATGCTTATTGTAGCAATTTCAAAGGTTAATATTCCACTGAGCCATCTGAGGTCATCTCTAAGGGCAGGTATTTCAGAAGCAATTTGAAACTGCAGCCATTTTCATCTGTACTTTTTACTGATCGTAGTGACTGGGAATGGAAAATGTGCTGACTGGTGAATGGCATTGTGTTCAATGTCACACGTGCGAGGGACATGTTGCAGGCCAGTCTTATAGTCAGCAAGATACCTACCTTTATTTTGCGGGGACCTGGGAGGTTCAAAGACATTATTTTCTTAACCTACAAACAGTGCACATTAAAGGCATGGAAGGAAATTGCAGCATTGTCTGTTTTGTGTATGTTGTGGACCCCTCACAGCCTTCTCTGAATTAGAGACTGGCCATCAAAGATTGATCCCTCCAAGTGGTCGACAACTAAGAAGACAATCAGAAATAGCTGTGGATCTGAAGGGAGAGGTAAAATATATTTCTCATACCAACTACAAATCATAGAAGTTTACTCTGAGTCAATTTATCCACAGCAAACTTACCTCCCCCATCAACACCAAGTGCAACAGGGCATAATCCAGCACACACTGCTGCAGCTGATCCACTTGAGGAGCCTCCAGAAACCCTGTTGATGTTGTAGGGATTTCTAGTAGACCTGCAATAAATTGAAGCCGTGCTCCATAATTAGAAAACTGAAAGTAACACTTTATCTAGCTAAACCTATTCCTTTTTTGCCTAGCTATAATTTTTTATTTTTTATTTTTTTTTTTTTGCCCAGGCAAGCACTTGCTTGAATAACTCAGAACAGTTGAGTGCTGGAATAGCTTGGAGCAAGGCTTTCACAAGAACAGCTGTTCCATGACTATTCCAACACTAGTAACATATTAGTTGCATGGATTATTCCCTGTTCCATCCCCTATTTTAACTTCATATTGGAGCCTGGATACTGTTGAACCTTGTCTCAACTATATGAAATCAGCTTTATAAATTCTCTTTTGCCAAGTATTCCTATTTAGGACTATCTTTGATGTTAACAGTTGATGCTTCGAGGGGAAGAGAAAAGCATGCTTGTACCCGTAGTGAGGATTGATACCGCTGGTCCCGGCACCGAGCTCATGCATGTTAGTCTTGCCAACAAATATAGCACCACATGATCTCAATTGTTTCACACATCTTGCATCATTAGTACAAGGTCTCACCTTGTGCAACCACTTTGTTCCTCCTACAAACCGAAGAAGAATGACAACCATATATAGAAATAACTGAACATAGATCTATAAAAGGTGACACTAGAAGAGCATAGTACCAGTAGTAGGATAGGGCAAGCAATCAATCTCATCTTTGATGGCAACTAGTATTCCATCCATAGCTGAAACTGGGGACCCTGATGAGGACCATAAGAGCGGTTACAGACACAAGAACACAACATTAAGTTTCACAGCTCAGCTGCAATACCTTCTCACCTTCCAAACTAACTACTGCTGCGGTTTTCAATGAAAAAGGTACTATGGACCACATAAAATAAGCAAGTACTTCCAAAAAAATTAAACTGGCATTAATTGCAAAAGGGACAGAGAGATCACTTGGCATCAAGTGAAATGTAATGCATGAAAAATATTTTGAATCAAGGAAAAAGGATGGAGAGATGTATATGAGCTAGCCATTCCATCGAAGTTACATGTATGGCAGATGATTTTGTTAGTGTAAACTGATGTCTTAAGGTCTCAATTCTGTTTATACATCTTCATGCTAGTTTATGAAGAGTTTTTCCTAATGTATCGAAAATCCTCATTGTTTTTGTTTTAGATCAGTGCTATCATGTTTCCTCTATATTGCTTCAACATTTTTTTCTTTCTTAAAATAATGGAATAACATCCTCACTTAAATCAAAACAGAGGAAAGAAAGAGCCAAATAACCATTGATGTAACAATCGCAAATAAGTTATGGCAATTTAAATCAAGTTTATGAGGTTTCTCGTTCTTGTATAGATATTACTCTTTTTTTTTTTTTTTGAAGGATAGATATTACTCTTTTGATAACCTGTCGCCAGGCTATCTCCTCCATCATTGCTTGGACAGGTACCATGCCTCTCAACTCTCATAAGATCATGAAGGACTGCACCGACCGAGATGAATTCTATCTTTGCCCATGGCAGACAGGAATGATTTGTTCTGGTAGATGCATGGTTGTAACAGGTTTGGGACCTTGGGGGAATTTATTTTTTATTTTTTTAATAGGCAATCACCTGTTTTTGTTTGGGCTTGATCCCCTCTGTATCCCATTTCACTCCCTCTATGGAATCAGTGGTGGCAACCTCATGATATTTTTTCTGTTTGCTGGGCATATATCATGATTCTTGACATAGTGTGCTCAAATAGTTTTAGAACTAAGGTTTGCAGTGCATACTGCCTCATACTGGGAATATATCATATCATCACTGGGGAATATGGACTGTCGTTATACCATACCGACTTCCATCCCGATGCGTACCAACTCTATACCAACATGTAACCTAGATCATAAGTTGTTCTTTAATAACCTCCACAGGTGATCATGCTGCAAGTTTGACAACCATTGGCAGTTTGCAAGAAGTTACCGTATATGGTGACCAAACCTCAATAGGAGCGATACAATATTCCAAACAAAAAAGAAAATCAAGTCGAAAAAAAAAAAAAAAAAACTGGAAGACAGCAAATTATTATTATTATTATTACAACATATTAAAGTTAGAGCATCAGTACCCCTCTTATATCGAAGTGTTGACTCTTCAGCCTGCCTTAGAATATCTTGAGCATTGTAATTGATGAAGAAAGCCATTTGGAGATCTGTGGACTCCTTCACAGCAGCTAAAAATCGCTTTGCTACCTGCATATCTTCATATATAAGTTTCGAGAAAACATGCATATATTCTGGAAAGAGACTTTGCTGGTGGAGTATACATATAAGTAATCTAAATCGTATCACTGGCGGACCCAAAGCAGAGCAGAAAAAAACTTAGGTGGATGTTCTGAAGTAAGAAATTAACTGAAAACATTCTGAAAAACATTGCTTGGTCTTGGGGAAGACATATACATATACGTATTCATTTACACAGGAGAATTAAATAATCATTGGAAAACATCACTCAACAATAAATTCTTTCGGTGAGATGAAATACCGCAAGAGGAGTTGTTTCTCCTGATTTATAGGCGCTTGAGAAGTCCCGGACGGTCCAACGCTGGAAGCTTGAAGCAGGATCGGTCAGGATAGATTCCAGGTTAGGAGGAAGGCAATCGAGGACTTCTTGAACTCGTTCAGCAGGAGATAATTCATGCTTTACGAGAACAACATTGTGCTCTGCTATGTCTGCTCAATGTTCAAAACCAGTTAAGAGGTAAATCTTGAAGCACATGAACTGTTGACAAATCAAAATTATCTTCATTTTGGTAAGAGTTGGAGCATCATAAGAATTAAACAAAGAAAAACCAACTCTTTAAGAAAAAGGTTGGATTTTGGAAGAAAATAAACCTTCCCAATTGTGGGTGTTCGTGAACAGAGGTGGCTCCCGGATCACGGCAAATGAGACAAGCTGCAAGCAGTGGACACCCACAGTCACAAACATCAGTTATCAAAACATATTGGCCAACTTTATTAGTTTCATGGAAGCACTCAATGAGTGCCGTTGGAGTTCTCATGAAACTTGTGACTATTGGTATCGCAAACTATCTTATGTGGGAATCACTTTGATGCAATTCAAATTTCACTCGTTTCAAAGCTATTAGTAGATGTGCTATCAAAACTTTAAAAGATAAACGATTCTTTAAAAAAACAACTTGCTAAATTTTTTTAAGGACTTGATGCTAGTCCCGAAGAAAATGAAGAGAGAGAGCAGGGAACGACCAAAGCAAACAATTCCAAGCAAGTCATACGAACCAACGAAAGGAAACTTTCAAATACCTTGTGGATGAGATTATCCTTCTTCAGTATATACACCACAAGCGGTCCGATAATCCTCGACTCCAAAATCCACACAAAAATCTTCACAAGAAGCCCAGCCACCCGAGGAGCTAAAATTAAACATCCACAAAACCCCATCTCATCACACTAAAAACTAGTAGGATCAAAGAGCTTCCAAAATCCTCCAAACAGTCAGGTAGACCATTCCCTGAATCAAAACAGTGTACCTTTCACATTGGCATGCAGATAGGATTCCTTGCTGTCAGGGCCAAGATTGACATCTGTGGCTGGTTTGTAGACCTTCCCTGCAGATCTGAAGAGGCCCATGAATGGAAATCTGTTCTTCAATTTTCGAGGAGTGATGAGAGTGCCGGCTTCTTTGAAGTTTGGTGTATATATAGAAGGATTAAAGGCGGAGTTAGCAAGAAAAATGGATAACTTATGCGAAGATGAGAACAATCGGAACGTTCTTAAAAGTGGAGTGGAAGAAAGAAATCGAGGTGGTATCATTTCTTGTCAACATCGTTATCTCGTGGGATGAGTTGATCAAGGACAGAATGTGAGGTGGTTGCCTTGTTGTTAACGGTAACTTTTCCCGGGAACTGGATGGAGGGAATAAGCCGGGAGAGTTGCGTCTCATAACCCAGCTGCCACTTTGTACTAATGGTGAGGCAGAATTATTCCATCACCCACCCACCCACCGAACAAAAATCATAATGCGGCGAGCACAGGAGAAAGAAATATGAGACGGACTACATCTTAAAATAAAAATTCAAAAAATTAAAAGTTATTTTTATTAATGTAACCGTCAGTTCTGTAATTAAAAAATTAAATAAAAATATTACATATGTATTCATTTTTTTTATTTTTAAAATATATTTTTTATCAATACATACTATACGATTAAATAATACATACTAAGTAAATTAGTCGTCTAACAAGTAATATATGCATATAGATAAATTGATATATAATTTTTAAAATATAATATTCATTAATACACAATACGCGATCAAATGATACATATTAAAAAATTAGTCATTTAACAATCTAATACACATCTTCAAATAAATTATATATAATTTTTACAATATCATATTCATTGGCACACTATATAGTCAAATGATATATACCTGTCTACTTTTCTTTTCATGCACACCATAAGTTTCTTTGATACATATTCAATAATGATTCAATATACATCTTCAGATAAATCAATATATATTTTTATAATATATTTTTTTTACTTGAAGGTTGCATTGGAGCACTGCTAAATGTACATAAAAAAATTTGTGATATATATCAGAAAGTTGACAAGTATGTATCATCTAATTATATAGTGTATATTTATAGATATGATGTCTCGAAAACTATATATCAATTTGTCTGAAAAAATATATTGAATTGCTAGATGAGCAATGTGCTATATATATCACCTAACGTGTATTATATACTGAAAATTTTATATTCTGAAAATTATATATAACTTCTGTAAAGGTATGTATTGACTTAGTTAATGATAATTTACTTGATATATATCATCTAGTCATGTAGTATGTATCTGTATCGATAAAAATATGTTCGAAAAATGAGGAAAATAAGAATGCCATATTTTTTTTTTAATTATTAGATTGGCAACTCTGTTAGTAGAAGAAGTTTTTAATTTTTAAATTTCTAAATTTGGATCAGTATTAGAAAAAATTTGATAAATTTAGAAGTCCATCCTATATTTCTTTCTCTCTGCTCCATATGATTTTATCTCCATCCATCCAAATCTCTCGTGCACAATGTTTGAGTGAGATGATTTTCTCGGCCACCGTCCCAATCCCCTCCTAGTTCCCTATAAATCCCTCTAACTTCATCTGGTCTTCTTGATTCATTGTTCAGGTCACATGAATGGTATCACTCAATATGTCCTTGATGATTGGTACAAAAGTTATATCAATTTGCATTAAATGACTTGCAAATTTCTCGCGATTTCCAGCATGTCCAACTCCGAACCTATACTTTCTTTAACAACAGAGTTCGCTTGCAAAATTGGTGCTTGTCCAAAAGGCATTACCTCTGAGCCCGAGAATGGTATACCAAAAGATTTAGTGTAAGGTCTCAAGTGAAAAAGCTAAAAAAAATTTACCCCATCCCGATTCCCAGACTTGTGGAGATCTCCATGACTTTCAAATTGGTTACATAAATCGTGTTGCTTGTCAGGTGAAAAAGTCAAACATTGAGCTTGGAAAAATTTTGTCATGGAAAACTTCCAAAGGAAACGAGAATTTTCTGACACAAAACCCTCAGATGAGTGAAAGGATGGTTCTCAAATGCTAGACCTCTCTTTTCTTGAAGACAAAGCAAAAGCTCTCTAACAAAGTAATCATATTGAAGTCTTGTAGATAATAAAACAGGCAGTGCTCAAGTTATGATAGAAGAGCTGCCCCTCCTATGAAACTATGATCATGTATTGCTAAAACATTAATTAGTGCATTGTTATGATTCAAAACTGAAGCTGCCAACAGGATTAAATTGAATCAAGCCAACAAGCTTGGGTTTAAATCATTTTCAGTGCTTCTCTCTTACATAATTGAAGTCTGTATGAGCTCCACACATCTTAAGAGATAGCAACCAAATCTCAGTGTGCTGCAAATTTACACTTGCATGGCCACTTGATTAGCCAAAGTTTTCTATTTCATTTCATGACAAAGCTTTATATTTCCCTTTCCTTTTTCTGAGTGTTGTAAAGTGGGGAGTTTTATATTCAGCTTACTTTCCTCCTCTCCATGGTCATCTAACAACTGTCTCATCACACTAACGAATTTAAGGACACTGAACAGATACCTACATTCCCCGTGAATGGGGGGCTCCTTTTTGCCCACTTGCTTGTCCCTAGTTGTCTTTGTCTAGAAACACAAACCAACCACGCCAACTACCTTGGTTCATTCCTACTTCCACCATCTCCATTACTTCACTGAGGTTTTCCCCGGGCTACTTTTGAAGAAACATAAAATCTTCTAGCCTACCCAACCCACCAAGGGGGGTTACTTTATTATCTGTACGCTTAACCCAACTACTAGGCCAGGCCATGGTCTAGAAGAAGAGCAAAGAAGTTTTAAGCAAGGCCCAGTGGCAGTCTTCTCGTAGGGGAAAGGTGATGCAATTGGGATCCAACAGGCATTCTTCCTAGCATCCCTTTGGAGTGTTCCTGTTGTCCCTTGTCTTTATTTGTGTGCATGATATGCACTGACAAGTTGTTTTGGTCCCCCTAGTCCAAGGAGCTGAACTATGAAATATAGAAATGAGGTGAAGGTATTACCTAAAAGATGGATCAATGTGACATTTCTGCTGACCAACAATGATGCTCTTATCAGCTGGTTGGCACCCCTCTCCTCCCATAGAGTGAGCCCTGTTTTGAATATGAATTACAATACTCTCATCATATTCCTAAACATTTAAAAAAAAAAAACACCATCAATGTATTCAGAAACTTCATACAAATTTTATCTCATAGGAAAAATATGCGGATTTAAAACTTGGAGCTAGTATGGATAAGGCTCGGGAATCAAAAATCTCGAAAAAAATAGTTTATAATGTGCATGTACTTTCGATAATATAAATATTTGTTGTAAATTATGGGTAATTGAATTCATTATAAAAGAGAGAAATTTTGTACCGATAAATTTAGAGGAAGAGAAGATCTTTTACTATGCCATACATAGATATTTTGCGGAAAGATCGGGTAACATTCACTTTTGTAGCAGCAATTCGCCGCAGACTTTGCAAACAATTTCATAATGGATCCATAGAGATGTGGCAACCCAATGCAGTTGAGACCATTCTTGCACGGGCGCACAAAAAGAAAAAAAAAAAAAAATCCTACCATTTCTTGCAAATTCTGAAAATTGATGGATTTTCATTTTCTACAAAATTCTCCATGGACCATGAACTAAATCAATTTGTGCAAAAAGTTCTACGGCCACGTGGCCCATAAGGGCTGATTATGGGCCGGGGCTCGGGCCTATTCATTTTATTAGACCTTTAAGCAGGGCCTGAAGAACTTTGACGTTTTCGCCCGGCCAGCGGCCCAAACTCCAAGCCCGGCCTAATTAATCAATGTAGTCCAAATTTCACTCCGAGTGCTGAGTAGGCCAATTAGACGGATCGAATAACGCGCCTATACCTCTCATAGCTGCTTAACGCAGAAGGCACGGGGGGAGGAAGGGAGGGAGAGAGAGAAAGGGAGAAAGGGCGCGATGTGGAGAAGGAAATTGTATGGGTGGGGAGCTGCGATCGTAATCTTTGCAGTGTTAATGATCGTAACCCCGGCGATTCCCCAATCTCAGGAGTACCACGACTTCGCCGATCAGCGCGAATTGTTCTTGGGTAAGAATCGCCTCTCTTTGATGTTAGGGTTTCTACCTCCTCTTGGATGGTTGACTTCTGGGGTTTTGCTTTCAAGCCGTTTGCAATAGTTTGATATTTTCTGCAATTAGGGTTTGTTCCGTTACCTGATGGACTTTTTGATTATTAACACTCTTGTTTTTATTATTATATGCATTATTATGACGGAAATCATGAAGAATTAAGTAGTGATGGAATCAAGAGGTTATGAAACGTTAGGAAAGGGGAAAGGAGAAATTTTTACTTAAAAAAAAGCAACAAAAGTAGCATTCAAGAGGGCGTGAAGGCCTGCCAATTATAGGAAGCCAAGTAGGAAAGTTTTAATTTTGTGAAGCTAATCTATTTGGTCATGCTTCATGCATATTATTACAGAAATTTCTATATCAGGACACCAGACAAGATTGGATTTATATTATCCTACTGCCTCTCATTTCACTCATCCATATTTTTTGTGTTGAAACAGGGCTTTAAGAATTATTGATGTAATTTAAAAGACTAAATAAAATTAACTGATCTTTGTTGTAGGAAAATTATAAATAACTTACAGAATAACAAGAAATAAAAAAATGATCAAATCGGAAGCGTGCGAGGCACTATCCTAAAGCGTATTTCCGTCCTTCGTGCAGAAAATCTGGAAACATCACTCTAACCTACGAGTGGTATCCTTCGTCTGCGAGCACAATCTGGAACGAGGTTGATGAAGACTCTTTCAGTGCCCACAAAAAGACAAGAGGAATTGCAGTAGAAAATAGAATCGGAGGAAACTTAGAAAGAAGAATCGTTTGAAAGGCTCTTGGATTGCATATTGGATTAGGTCCCAAGGAGTTCTTTTTTATAGCCAACTAATTTGATTTTTTGTGACCGTTGGTGCTTTTATTGACTCATCAAAGCCTTTAATAAGAAGTCTAATGGTCAGAATCTTTAATATGGAGTCCAATAGTCATAAAATAAAAACTAAATTAAATGCACATGACCGTTTATAATTAGGAGCCTAATGGTCAGAAATCAAAATCATGATAGTGAGGAGATTAAAATATTTAAATGGTAAAATTTAAAAATAGATTAAAATACTTGGAGGGAGATTTTAAGAAAATTTTGAGTTTTCCTTTCTGGATTCTCTCCACAATTTGTACCTAAAACTTGTACAGTTTGATGATATATGGTGCCCGTGGCATAGAAATCTTTCCATAATTTTACAACTTTGATGACTGCTGGATTGTTTGGTGAAGTCACAACTAGAGCTAACAGTGGTGCTGTTCAAGAACTTATCACCTGTTATGCTCATGTTGTTTGTTTAAATATTATTTTTTTGCAGGGATACCGAATACGCTGAATGTGATTTCAAACTTTCCTTTTCTTGTGATTGGTTTAATCGGGCTTGTACTTTGCCTTCGTGGAAGCTTCAGGCTAAGGTGATGTTCATAATGCTGGATCTTTTGACATTTTTCAAGTAAAAAGAAGGATTCTCATTTTGCTAAGGTGATCCTTTTGGTTGTGACAGCTTGCAAGGTGAAGTCTGGGGTTGGTCATGCTTCTTTATTGGTGTGGCTGCCGTTGCTTTTGGCTCCTCCTATTACCATCTCAAGCCAAATGATGCTAGACTTGTTTGGGATCGACTACCTGTAAGATTCATTGAATACTTTTCAACATTCAGTTTTAGTGTGTCAGTTTAATGAAATATGTTAATAAAGATTTAACGTTGACACTGAGCTAGTTAATATGTCTAGGCCCCTTACAAGCAGCATACAATCTAGATTTTAAAAAAAAAAAAAAAATAATGGCTGAAAGTTGTTTCAATTGATTAACTAGGAAAAAAATGCTACGTAACCAAGCGTAGCATTGACATTGACAAATTTTTATGTGAAGCATAAGATGAAAAGCAATAGATAAACTACTTGGACACTTGAATGCTTTCCATTGTTGGAATGAGATGGTTTTGGAGGCTACAGATGTGTTGAGGCACTTGGGTTCTGTCGTGGAGCTCATGGATAGGTTTTCAAGGATGCTTTATCTTCTTCTTCTTATTTTTTTTTCCCAATTTAAGAGATTGGCGAAGCCAATTTCATTGATGTAGCATGGTGTGCAATGTGCATGTTAGCTGAGTTGTTGGCTGAAGTTGTCTTGAGATAGGTGTTTAAGTAGCTTGCTTTCTGGCTATCTACAACATATCCATTTGATATTTTATATTTCCAACATAAGCTGTTCTGTCATGATAAACTTGATTTCATGGGCTGTGGCTGTTGCTAGTACTTGCAATGAGCCAGTACATTCTGCATTGTGCAACTATAATATCTCACTAGCAATTAGCATATGGTTTGACTTTTTTTCAATTTGGCTAATAGCAGTAAAGTTGATATCTTAACTTTTCTGTACATAGATGACTATTGCATTCACATCAATCATGGCAATCTTCATCATTGAAAGGATTGATGAAAAAACTGGAATGACGTCAATTGCACCACTCGTTTTGGCGGGTATAATAAGCATTTTATATTGGAGGCAAGCATACTACTTTCTGATCTATGCCATCTTATAAACGTATTTTTGTGCATTTATTACTGAATGAATCTTGAATATCTGAATCAGACTTAAACCTTTTGTTGACTTTTTGCAGATTCTTTGATGATTTACGCCTATATGCACTTGTTCAGTTTGTTCCTTGCATCATTATACCTTTGATGGCTATTCTAATTCCACCAATGTATACACATTCTGCTTACTGGCTGTGGGCAGCAGGTTCGGTTTCAGCAATACTTGGAATCCTTTTGCAGTTGTTATCTCTGTCTATTTTATGTTCTCTTGTTTTTCCATATGACGATTTGCAGAAACTGTTTGAATCTTCAAGTAGGAATGCCTAGTTCCTCTTCATTGCTAATGTAACCATGGTTATTACTTTTGAGATGGCGGGAGCGAAGCCTTCCATCTGCAATTCTTCTATAATCTTATTAATTTCTTTAATTAGAGATTATTCTACAAGGAGCATTTGTGTTCAATTACCAGAAATTTAGTGTGAAAACATATTTAGAACTTCCATTTCTGTCTCATATGGGTGCAGTGGCATAATAGGAGCCAGCACTTCTCCATTCTCTTGACTTGAACGAGTATTGCATCGTATGGGCTGGAAAATATTTCAATTTTCAGAATTTGGCTCTTTCCAAACCTAAAGCATAGCATGAAGAATTCAACTTTTTTTTTTTTTTATTACAATATTTCGAAGACTAATTTTCTGTTTGTTCAAGATAATCTTAGTTTGACATCAGAAAACATCTACGGAAATCTTGTAGAGAATTTGTTTTTGTTGTTCTTGTTTTAAATCTTCCTTCTCTTGCTGATGTGAATAGGTAATTTGCAATGCTCTCACCTTAATCGTCATGACATTGTTATCCGGTAAATGCAGGATTTTATCTTTTGGCCAAGGTAGAAGAAGCCATGGACAAAGTGATATATAAATGGACTCATCACATTGTCAGTGGGCATACTCTCAAGCATCTGTGTGCTGCAATGGTTCCTGTTTTCTTGACACTTATGCTCGCAAAAAGGAGTATTGAACCTGATAGGTATGCCTTTCCTTTGATCTCTTTACCAGATATTATTCTCCATGTCCTATAAATGTGAGCCTGTTTGAACCGAAAAGTTGCTGGGATAAAGCGACAATGTCTTGTCAAACTACTTCATCTCTCACATGGTAAAAGCTTTCCAAAGCACAACCACATGTCACGTACTTTGTGCAGCAGAATTATAATTAGATACAACATACACCGAACATGTCATGGTGTGATGATTGCCTGCTTGTGAAAAAATTATGTGGAGTCTGTGTTTGGACAATCTATTTTTGCATTTTTGTTCCTGTAACAGGTCCTATCCTTCAAATTTTGGCCTAGGTAGATCCCAATCTTTTCCCAGTTGTTACCTTGTGCTATTCAGCTATTTGACAGATTTTCTATATGATGCAGGAGAAGTTTGTTTCAGCATTGGCGGATTTATTGGGTAAGAGTTAAAGAAAGTCGATTTAAGGAGGCAAGCTTAGATTGCGAGTATGCTGCAGTTTCAACTCCAACATGATGGCATAAATCATACATCAGTAATCCTCACTGAAGATATTTCTTTAGCAACTTGTACATTGTCATCTAATACAGTATAAGAGGCATTGTTGTTGTCAACCACTGTATACGAATATCCACAGCCACCCCCTTCTGAGAAAGCAGGACACCAATTTATAAATGCTTCCTTTATTAAAGATCATTTTGTGAATCGCTGATGGTTTTGACCTATCAACTTGTAGAAATTTCTCATCAAAAATGTCATGGGGGATAAGCCCTTCGATTTCGCTATATTTTGAAACAAAGAAATGCTATTTTCTGTCCACGTATGCATGCATAAACAATTCACCACTGACATTGTGAGCAATTTGGAATCACGTATGAAGCCGGATGTTGTGCTCAAACTTTCTGCAGAACGTCCGGCTGTGAACTCTTCTGTTGCACGTACTCAGTCTCTCACCTGCAAATAGAAGACTGAGCTGATAGGGTAATCTCTAATCCTTTCTTGCAGGCCATCGAGGAACCCAAAAACACCGGAAAGAAATTTGGTTTGAACTGATAAAAATGCTCCACTTATTGAATCACTGCAACTTCAGGATTAATTTCATTAAACACCATTTACCAAACCGATACCTTGTAAGTATATGACCCATTACCGGCATGGCAGTTCAATCCCCGGTACAAAAAGGGATTTCTGCTAACTAGTAGCTGGTAGTTCTACAACCAACATCGAACTGTTTTCAAAGATCAAAGGGGGTGGACTATTATTAAAAGGACCACCTCGAGATGCTTGGAGTGCAAAAAGCCTACTTCCCATAGCTTCACTAATATCATTAAATAACCGTGCCGTTTCCAAGCGCATGACAGCCGCCTGACCAAATTGAAGAATGAAGGGAAAAATAGGAAAGCCCAAAAAAGGACCGATTAGGGGGCCAAAAAAAAAAAAAAAAAAGGATAGGGCAGCCAACTTTGCATGCCTTGGTACCCTGGCTAGTTTACAACTTATTACGAGGAACAACCTATTCATCTTTTCCCAGCTCTGAACCAACAGCTTGTGGTTGCCGATAATTTCATGATCATTAAGAGCTGTAGAGATATCCTGGGCATCGCACCTCAACACCATCCAGTTACTGATGATACAGGAGCTGAAATGTAGCTGTATTACATGCGGACCATGGGCTACTTGTCTTGCTTGGTGAGCGGCAAATGCTCAGCACCCCTCTCAAGTGCAGTTCTCCATAGCCTGTACCTTACCCCAAGCTTGTCGTATGACACTGGCAAGTTCCAAATGTTTGCCCCATTGATCATCCTGTCTTGCTGTCCCACCACTAGCCGTAGGTCCTCATTCAAGACCTGCATTCAAGGATAGTCATCAGCACGTAAAGCTAGTTGCATGGAATTGCTGGCTAAGAAGCCAACTCTGGCTGCCATCGGAAGTTTTCAAAGGAATTGCAATGTGTAGCTTCTTTGAGAGTAACATAGAATGGTTGGTATGGGAGTAACATAGAATTGGTTGGTTCAAAAGTGTCTTCACTGACCTTAAAACTTCTTTTTTAAATTTTTCCTCATTTGGCCATATTATTGGTAATATTAACATACTGTATTATAATGACAGGGACAAAGATGCACAGATGTGCAACCTTTCTCAATTTCACTCCTTCAAATGCTGCATGCATTAAATATGCCTGTTAGAATGAGCTAAAAATACAGCCTTATATGTTCACAGATCTAGAACAAACCATTTGTGTGCTTGTTCTCTTGTACTTTCTCTATTTATGGTTTGACAATATGTCTATGCACAAGAACAAACATTAAGTAATTGTGCGATCTACGTTATGAGATATTCCCGTGAATGTGAAAAAAATGGTGGAACAGGATTTCTCCAGATTATATATAAGGGAGAATTCTATGGTGGCATTGCTGATGATAGGGTTAGCATAAATACCTATATCAAACAGAATGCCACCACCCCAAAAAAAAAAAACTCTTACCAGCACAACAGATTTTTACTCATCTTAGTGTTTCGAATATTAAATTTAAAATAGTTTCATTAGCGCAATTTCAAATGACATGGATTGACCACTTTTGACGTCTAGAACAATAGAAGACCATAGGCTTTTTCCTGATCATCAACTGTCATGATTAGAGTTGTCTTCTAGGAAAGCACAACATGGTGACATCCTTCATAATGATTCAAACTATTAGTCAAACTACAGGAATCACATTCATACTTTCTGATGGAAAGGGGTTTTCTGGTCGGTATCACAAAATAGTAGATACCAATGGAAGACAAATATTTTCAGGTCTATGATTGACAATATTTGTAGATTCTATCTATAATTCCTGCTTTAACATAGTGGAGATACGGCAATATGCTAATGGTAAATAAAATAAGAAAAGCTTTTTGTAAGTTATTCACCTTCTCTGCAAAATATCTCCAAAGGATATGCATGAAAGGCATATGCTTAAGCAAGGGGGCAAAATCCAGAGACATTCTGTACAATAATCTTGTTTTCTGTCGAGAGGAGGGCAAGCAAACATGCAGTTGGTGTAAATGTGTGGAGCACTGCCTAGTATTCTGTCCCTTCAATTTTCCAGGCTTCGAGATTCCAATAGTAGAGAGGACTATGCATGGGGGGCGGAATTCCATGTCGATCGGGTAGGGATCCCAGTATCCCTGAAGGCCTGATGCAGGAGTGAGGAACTTCACTACGCTGGAAAAAATGAGGGAAAAAAGACAATCTTAGCTCTATATAAATGAGCCAAAGAGGGTAGGAGATGTTACAGTTTCCATTTCTGGAAAGGACTAGAATGATATGCATGATGTTCTTCTTTATTTAAGGGTATTAACTAGTGTCATGTCAAAACAAATTGAATCCACCTCCTCATTTAGGATTTTTGCTCCGCCGGCTCATAAAAAAGAAAAGAAGAAAAAAAAAAGGATGATGTGTGGCTTCTTCTATATATTTACATGGACTGATGAAAAGGAACAAATAGGTTATATTACACAGTGACAACAGGAATCTTGCAAATGAAGATGAGCCTTGGCACAATGGTAAGGTTGCTCCATAGTGATCTAAGGTCATAGGTCCGAAACACAGAAACAATCTCTCCACATGCAGGGGTAAGGTTGCATATATTTGATGCTCCCCATACCCTGCAATGGAAGGAGTGTTGTGCACTGGGCCACCCATTTTGGGGGAGATTTTGCAAATACTATTTCTTTAATGTCCACCCAATGGTCAGGGTTTTCATTGCATCTGCCTGGTACTAGTACAGAAAAATGATGCTGTTTCTGCAGCATGAATATATAGTATTATACTTAAGGACAGACCTTGGAACACTCCATCCCTTGGCAAAGGTGGATGTGTGAGTAAAAGGAGCATGAGCAAGATCCAAAAGATTGTCCAGAAGAAGCCCATGCTCCACTGGGAGCTCCATAACAATCTGTGTGCATGTAAACAATGTAAGAGTTGCATTTGATATAATCACAACATGTATATTCAAAAACAAAAAAAAAAAAAAAGAAATTTAAACACCACTGATTTCTACTAGGATCAATACCATTTAAAAGCTTATGTCTACTTATGGAAATTGTTTTATAACATGCTAAATGTCTACTTCATATTTTATTGTTTGACCATTTGGTATGATGGATAACACATGGTTTTACCTCTGCATGAATTGTAAATCCTGGAGGAGGTTGCAAAGAAGGAAGCGTTTCCAAAGGGGGTGAATCACCGGCCAGATCCAGACCATCCCCTCATGCTCGAAGCATGGCAAAGATTGGATTCGCACATTTAGCATGTGTGTGGATGGCATTTTCTCACATTTTCCATCAGTTGAGTATTCCCAACCTGAAATATATTCCAACCCCGATCATGATTTGCAAAAACTTTTTGACTCTTTTAGGCCCAAAAACAATAGAAAGGTTCCACATGGAGTCTAAAAGTGACTGCTGACAGTGGAAGCATGATCATTTTTCATGAAAAAGAATGCGTAGTTGTCTCTTAATATGATATCAGGCACCATAACTTTTTTTTTTTCTTTTTTTATAATCATGTTTCTTTACTGGCTTCTAATTGGTTGGAGAAATGAAATGCATTACCATATCAGTAGTATGGCAATGTAGTTCTATATGGTGGTATTGAGCTTGAAATGCATCACAACATAAGCACTATGTTGGTCTCACAATCACTAGATTGAAGTTACATTTAAACTTTCTACTCTAAGTACATGAAAGAAATCCATAATAACAGATTCAAGATAAATAATGAAATGATATCCCTGAGGGCTGAAGAGTTTGGCCACCAGTAAGACTGTGCAAGTGGATGTGTATAGCTATAGAAGGAACGGGTTCGTAAAAAGGAAATGTCTAATTGTAAAATGGTGAAATCTAATTGACAAACCCTTTTAAAGCTTCAGTGTCAAATTACTAAAGGAGGGAAAAAGTAACTTTAGTTGTAGTACATGGTTACCTGCACCAAAAGTTTGTCAGAACAAGTGTTCATACATTTAAATTCCGATAATGGCGAAGGAGGAAATTTTAGGAAAAATAGATAAATCTACGTGTACAGGAATTTTTAAAGTATGAAAATTAACAAAGAAGAGGCAAAACATGCAAAGCTCATATTGAAACAAGTTAATGTTCAATGAGGATAAGAGATGCAATACGGATACTGAGAACTCATTGGAAATCTATCACCATTTAGAAAAATAATGCTTACCATGATAAGGGCATTGGATACGACCCTCATTCACAGATCCAAGGTGAAGGGGCAAGCTCTATGAGCACATGTATTCCGCACACAACCTGGCTTCCCATCTTTGCCCCGAAATATTACCCATGGCTCTTCGAAACAATCTATAGGAATCTAGAAATACGAATGTAAATGTTAAAAAAGTGCAAATTCAAAGTACCATAATGGATTCATCCTTTTTCCTTATGAGATAGAAAAGCTTACATACCATTGTATCATCTTTTAGATCATTAGAAAAAGCAACTGGGTACCAAAAATTTTTCAAGTTGGGGTGATATGGCTGTATGGGACCAGACACATTCAGACTGCTTTGGTAGGACTTGGTTTTCACAGGATCTGCATATGTTGATGAAGTGCTTGGAGTAAGTGATGTTCTGTCAGCAGTGGATTCACTTGAGGTTCTATCTGGTAGGAGTTTGTCATTCACCAGTGCTTCCATGTATGCCAGCTTGTCCAGTGCAGCTGCTACCCTTGCTTCTGATAAGTGAACCTGATTAAATTTTCAGAGAAGGGTCATGTTGGTTTTCTATAAAAGAAATCTATTCACAATTGGACAAGGATCTTGACTTGGCCTCTTTTAATTAAAATGTATCTAGACCTTTCCATGGGCCTCTGCTAGTTCTTGTTGCAACTCAGCGAGCTCTTTCTTCATGGTTCCAATTGACTTAAATTCACGTGCTAAAGGGTTGAGAACTTCTACCACCTGCATTTAGGAAGAAAAATATCTCTGAAATAGAATTATATTGGACCTTTAGGCATGATGCACTAGGCTAAATATCACATTTGTTTCTTGCTTTTGTGCCTTTGAAAAGTCAAATTTAGTTTGAACAAAAGTATGCAAGTGCTCCAGAGATTCAACTAACAATTTGAAACTTGGAGTTCGAACTTTTTATCCTTAGTGGGTTTTCTCTCTATCCTGGTATGGCCTCCTTTCTAGACAAACAGAAATCTACAGTAAAAATTTGAAATTAAAAATTTTTGGATCACAGAAAAGAAAACATATTGAAGGAAAAAACCTACTAAAGCCTAAATTATTTCTGACATGAAGCTAAAAACCAAAAATGTTAAATAATTCATGAAAAATGTCTCTTATCCACTCAACAGAAAATCTGGAGTCCAGTTGGGAAGTGCTTGATGGTTATATGGAAAGTTGTCTCTATCATGCTTATAACTTCTAAACTAGTTAGTTAAGCATTTAACAAGTATTATTCTCATACAGACATTTTTGTTATCATATATTCTCAAGATAAGCATTTTGTGTCCTATTTTATGTATCCTTTCTGGGGTCTTCAAATTAGCATATGCTATATTCTTTCTTTGTCATCTACCTATAAGGTCAAATTATGTCCTGGTGATATGCCTATGACATTTTGCATTACACGCATGAATGAAAAATGACCAGTTTCTAACTTAAAGAGAGGAGGTCAGTGGCTAACACTACCAGCGAACATGATTATCTACATGACTACTTCAGTGTAATTTATTAGTTGCTTTGCCATAAGCTCTTCCTAAACTTAGATATAGCATGACAAAGAGATAAGGACATACCATGGACCCAAAAGATCCAGTTCATTAGCCAAACAATCTTTAGTATGAATTCCTCTAACACAAAGTAGAAGTAGGTTTCTTGTTAAGATGTATGATTATATGTACCTTCTCATGAAGGAGCATGATGGTTAGCAGGTCTTGACGAGCCCTCCAGTCACAGTACTGGATGTCCATTCTGGCCACCTCCAAAGCTTGGTTCACATCTAAGTGCTTCCCATTAGATGGTAGCACCCTTGGTCCAGGGTGTTCAACATCAAATATTGCTCCCCAAGTATTCTTCATCAACCCACCACTCCCTTCTTCTCCAATCACAGCCAACACCCTGAATCCATATCTACCACCAAAATTCTGCGACTAGTAAAAAGATACATCCGATCATCAAAAGAAAATACATAAAATAGGCTCAGTTTTTTCCATTTGAATTCAAATTTGCTCCACAATATAAGATAACCAAGCTAGCTTATTGGTTAGATAATCAAAAGTATTTGATTTGGAATTTTCTCTAAAAGGAATTAAATGCAACAAACTATTTTAGGTACATTTTCAAGTGATTTAGGCAGATGATTCATTTGCCTTCTTCAACAAAACCAAAAAAAAAAAAAAAAAACTATTTGAGAACTTTTTGCTAATGAATTGGCCAAAAGGATCAGTAATTATCCAGTTATTAATCACCACATTTGCCTAAAACTAACTATGAATTAAATGCAACAAACTATTTTAGGTACATTTTCAAGTGATTTAGGCAGATGATTCATTTGCCTTCTTCAACAAAACCAAAAAAAAAAAAACTATTTGAGAACTTTTTGCTAATGAATTGGCCAAAAGGATCAGTAATTATCCAGTTATTAATCACCACATTTGCCTAAAACTAACTATATTTACTTCTAAATCACTATAACATGAACAAAACTCGCCTTCTTGGATCAGGAAATTGCGATGCCTAACTCAACCACATGATTCAGGAATTCTTCTCTGGCTTGTTCTGAAGTCACATTTCCCATTTAAAAAATTAGCTAAAATTTTCACTTTCGAACATGATAAAAAATTGAACTTTTTGAGCACAACTAGCTCTATTAACGATCTGATAAAATGATTATAGCTTTCCATAGAAGAAGTTTTAGAAAGAGGATATTTTTTGTCGGAAACTAACATCTCGAAGATCGATAAAAATCTCACCTTTTTCAAGTAGAAATTAGAAGACGGCCGGAAAAGCGAGGTGGGGAGCAGAGACAGCGCCACCGCCGTGGTCATGGAAGGGATCAGATCCAAAGACAAAGATCTCGGGGGGAGAGAAAAACACGTCTAATGTAAATCGAAAACACTTGCGGGAATTTATATATTTTGATGTCGGACAGCTTGCCGATAAGGGCGAGCGTTGCCCGCGATCGACCGGGGCCTCCCTCGGCCTGCCACGTGCGCGAGCGTGGGAGGACTCTGCGGCTCACGTGGCGCTCCCGCTAGCCACAAGCTCCCATGGACCCCACCTTGGGGGGGGGGGTGGGTTCCACTATCTTGTTAGGTGGACCTCCACATCTTGCCACCTCGGTTTGGACCAATCCGGACTGAGTTCCGAAGATATGATAGAGCGCCTTGATGGCGTATCACAACCGTCCGTTTTCCTTGATGGGAGATGGTTCTTGTTTTGCTTTTTTTTTTTTTTTTTTGGTAACTTTTCTAGTTTTGCTCTTTGATGGAACAGGAAGAATATATCAGCCGTGAATCTATTTGCAAAGGAATCCAGAATTTCCTTTGGCGTGTTTCACAGCGAATATGCTTCCGAACATTGTTCTGCCATGTAGAAGCTGAAGCAAGAGTCCGAAACACCAATACCAAGGTCATGAAATCAACCAGACTTTCTTTGGCAACGAATGCTACATCGTGAAGAGCTTATCGCACTCCCTCATGTGCATGCATTTCTATCTTACATCGGATGAAAGGATCCCACAAACCTTATTGTGGTGCCGTTGCCGCATTTCTCTGGGCCGGGGAGCAGTAGTAGAGATTGAGTGCTCCATACAATCTGCACAGGATAAATTTGATTCGGAGATTTTTCGGTGAAAAATTTTTGATACTTAAATCAATCAAGTTTTAAAATAATAAAAATTTTTATAAAAAAATAATTTTAAATTTAAAAAAAAATCTACAGAAGAATCCTCTATATCTCCTTCCGTAAGAGAGAAGTGTACATTATGTAAATTATCGATAACTATTACGAAAAATCATAGGCCAATATTGTTGTAGAAAGTGGGTGATTATGGTACTAACTCATGTGTCACGTTCTGTTGTAATTGCGAGAGTAATTGTCCAACATTTGAGGGACGTGATGCTGGCCCATGTTCTCTTATAATGTTGTCTCTAGATCTTCGATAGCCATCGGCTTAAGTTTGATCATGAGGTCAATAGTAGACAATACGGTCTTCAGACTTATCGAGGATAATGTCAGGAGACAAAATCCGATATGATCGTCCGCTTCTTTCTAGCTCTAAGGGATTGAGTTAGGACCATAGCAATGAGGGCTCTCTTCAGAAGGAGTAGGACATATAGATGATGCTTACCACAGAGGTCTTCTCGATGTTGAAAGAGCAGGACATCCACATGATGATTATTGTCGAAATCCTCTTCGGTGCAGGAGCAGGATATCCAGGTGATGCTTGTTATCAGGACGTTCAGACATCCACAATTATAGTCAGCCATCAGCCAATGAGTGTGTTCTGAAGATTAGTCCCAAGGATAAAAATTGTGATAGTATGATCTTATAACAGTTGCCTATACATTTTATCTATATGCATATGAGAGTTTTTCTCATAAACTTGCAATAACTCATGTTATCATGTAGAGAAAACTCCAGCAACATGACATGTAGAACATTCTGACTCCATTTTCAACTAGATCTTTATATTTTGATCATCTTGTTGCTTGATTTTTCATCAACTTGCCACAAGTCCCTTTGAGAAAAGAGAATGTCTCTACATTAAAGCCCAATCATTCAAACACAAATTTAAGTTTCTTATAAATTTTATGAGCGCCTAATTCTTACAAAAAATTTGGAAATAAAAGCTCCACTCAGGATATGTTTACATGCATAAAATTTATTTTTTTTGAAAATATAATTATTTATTTATTTATTTTATTAGACAACTTATAAATTTAGAAAGTTCATAACTATTTTCTAATTTTTATATTTTTATGAAAAAATCTTGATTTTTCTTTTGTTTTCCATTAATTTCCTCCTAATCAAGCATTCTCTAACTTAATCTTAAACACATAATTTCAAGGTTGATGGATACGGACACATACATGTTGTAGCACACTTTTTTTCACAAAATGTCCGGATCTTTTTTTTTTTTCATAAAAATCAACTATCAATCTGAAAATATATATTTTTTTCATAAAAATATATAGTTTTTTTTTTAAAACGTCAGATTGTAATGTCAAAAGGAGAAAGAAAAAAAACCTCTTGTTTCCATTTATAAAATCAACGAAAAAAAAAAAAGGTCCCACCGGGATTCGAACCCAGGTCGCCAGATTCAAAGTCTGAAGTGCTAACCACTACACCATGGAACCAAGGCAATGTCCGGTTCGAAGATGTTAAACCTTTGGCACATATCTTCAAGACTCTGAGACCCAGCCCAACATTTATTCTGAGGCCGCCGCAGTTTCTTCCTTCCAAGTTGCAGTCATGGCCGAAGATTCTGGAGCCCACCCTCTCACTGGCCTTACTGATTAGGTATAGTGGTCGGTGACAATCAAGAAAGCCACCCCAGGGAAATGTCTTGCTTTTCCACCAAAAGGATTTAAAAGATGGAGCTCAATCAAAAGTTAGAATCACCTCTCAATTTGTAAGTTGTTGAAAGAATTAATCTTAATTCCTTATTTATTTTTGTATGCAGATTGTTCTATAAGACCTAGCTTTTTCATATATTTGGAGCGAAAGGCCTAGCCAATTTCTGATCAACAAAATAAAAGTTCATCATGCAGAACGAAACAAAGGTTGAGGTAAAATGTTTTAAGCTTATAATCCAGCTGTGCAACCAAAATATTGGCTAACAGGTTGCGCATCTAAACGTAAGATATCAATCTGTAGCCAGATAGAGTTCAATTTGTGGCCAGATAGAATCTGCCATCATGGAATCTAACAACAAGGCATAAATGTTGGACCGATTAGGAAAGCAAAGCTTAAGTCAAGTTGTTCTACCAAAAAAAAAATTTAAGTCAAGTTTCTACTAGTGAGTAAGAAAGAGATGAGAAAGTTTGGTTGGGTAAGTTATCATCCCTTCTTTACATAATGTAACAATAACATCTTCAAGAAATGTAGAAAGCTAAAACCCCTCCAATCTTCATTCTCATCTGCTGATTAACTTAGGATTCCAATAGAACAAAAGAAATTGTACAGCTAACCATTAACCGCCAAAAAAAAAGAAAAAAAAGAATGTTATGGAATAAAATAAATAAATAAATAAATACCAGTAATCTAACAGCACTACTTTTCAATGTACATTTGTAATACAGTGAACACCAAAACCATTTAAACATTTAGCTTTTCTATAATCTACTAGTTTTCTACACAACTGCTGCTCCTACTTCGAGACAAGAAGCTTGTAAACCCAGAAAGAGTCGAGGATGAGGACAAGAGTGGAGACGGTGGAGACCCCCTCTCTTTACCACTGGGGAGAGTATAGCTGCATATCTTCCCAGAGGAACTGCTAGAATGAAATAGAAGATCTGGCGAGCCTCCATTAGGTTCTAGCTTCTCGGCTTCAAGCATGAAGTCATCTAAAGCTGTCAGTGATTTCAACTGCTGGCCGAGAGAGGCAATTGTTTTCTGGCACTCTGCCAGCTTCCCAGCAGCCATGGCAAGCTCTCTCTCCTGTGATAAAGACAATCATTAAAATGAGCAGTCAAAGAAACATTCATGATGGACAGCTTTAACTGGTCTATAACAGGACACCACCAAACCTCAAGTATAAGAAAATTAAAGGACTATAGCAAATTCTAGTTTGCTTTTTGTCAAAAGAAAGTCTTGAACTATGCAGTGTAATGTCCATTGGCCACTCAAAGCATTGAACCATTCAATGATTAAGGAAGCTGAAAGTGCATTAGTATAGTTATAAACTTATAATAGTAATCATATAAAAGCTACTTAAAAGACAAAAATGCATTAGAATGGTCATAATAATAATAACATAAAAGCTACTTGAAAATTAAGATATCAATCCAAATTCCCAGTGAAAGGAACATTAGGATTCACCTTTTTAATCTTCAGGTCTCCATAGCTTGTAACTTGCCAGAGCTCAGCTTCTCGCTTTATCCTTGATATCTCACCCTCCAATTTCTGACACTTGGCAGCAAATTCTGCGGTTAATGCCTTTTGCTTACTAACTTGCATTTCTAATAAATCCACCTTATTGTGCAGCTTTCCTATTTCCAAATGTGCTGTATCAAGCTGGAATTCTAATGCCTTTCTTGTTGCCTCCACAGCATCTATTTTAGTTGCAAATTCAGCAGATTTTGTCCTCTCCTCCTCAGCTTTCACTTCTAAGGAACCCACTTTCTCACGAAGCTTGCTCACTTCCAAATGTGCAGACTCAAGCTGAGACTCTAATGCCTTTTTCGCAGCCTCTACAGCCTGCATGCATACTGCAAATTCTGTAGATGATGCCCTCTCCTCCACCACCTTGCTTTCTAATAGACCCACCATTTCATTCAGACTACCAACTTCCAGATGAGCTGACTCAAGCTGAGACTCCAATACACTTTTAGCAGCCTCTGCAGCCTCTACCCTAGCTTTAAGTTCTGCAGACAGTGCCTTCTCGCCCTCAACTTTTCCTTCTAACAAGCACACCTTATCATATAGCTTTCCAACTTCCAATTCTGCTGATTCTAGCTGAGACTCCAGTGCCTTCCTCTTTGCCTCCACAGCCACAACTTTTGCTGTGGCCACTTGTTTTGATTCATTGGCCAAGTCTAGCTGCCTCTGCAGTTCAAGCAACTTATCCTCAGCAACTCCGAGCTGATTGCAAGAAGCCTCAAACTGATTTCGTGAATCTACTAAAGCCATCTCCAATTCTGTTTTCTCACTTCCCATTTTTGCAACCTTTTCTTCCAATTCAGCCAACTGCTGATGCAAAGCTTCAACTTTCAATGGGCTCTCTCTCATACCAACTCGGGCAGAATCAGCTTCAAGTTCCATGTTAGAACTTATACGATCAGCTTCAGGCAAAGCAACAAGCCTCTCCATCTCAAGGAAATCATCCATGAGATCAATCTCTACAGAAGCAGTGAGGTTTCTTTCACTGGCCTTATCATTCTTGAACTGATCAAGTTCAGCAATTAAAGCTGATGCCCAAGAATCTGAGCAGCCTGACTCATTTTCCATACAAAGCAACCGTTCTCCACTATCTGATTGGCTATCTGTGACAGATTCCACACAAATTGCATTTGCAATAGGCTTGTGGTCATTTACAGGTAGTGATTTTTTACGTCCTCGAGACCGTAACTTACGGCATTCAGCTTCAAGTTTAGCAACCTTTTTAATGCTCTCTAAATGTTGCTTGCTGGCTGTCTCTGCTGCTTGATTACTCAGCTCCCTTTCTAGTGTCAGCATCCGGAGATCCTCAGATTGAGAGAATATCTCAACCTTGAGAGCTGCATTTTCTTTCTCAGTAGCTTTGAGTTTTGCTCGAAGACCTAGGTCAACTGCTGCAGCAGCTTCAGATTTTGCAGTTTGCAGCTGCACTTTGAGCTCATCAAGCTGCTTCTCAAGCTCAACCTTCTCTGATTCCCACGCATGGGTCTTTCTAATGACAGCATCATGGACTTTCTCCTCCTGCTCCTCTCTTGCTTGGCGGAGCTGCCTGACGCATTCCTTGAGGGCACCATCAAGGTGACCAATTCTATCTTCAAGAGAAGAGTTTTTCTTGTTTGCAGCTTCAAGTTGCCGCTTCAGAGCTGAAACTTCAGTTTCTGCCTGTTCCCAGCCTACCAAAATATAATGTTTGAATATTCACAAAGAACCAAATGAAAAAAATTATGAAATGCAAGTTGAACAAAGCCAAAAAAAAAGAAGAAGAAAAACCTTGTACATCCGTATGAGGTTACAACTCATTAACTGACAGACACTTTATCTAAAGAAAATAGAGTAGAGTAGTAAGCCCAACATAACCAGGAATCTTGGGTTGAAAAGATTCCAAAGACATCATCTAGTTCTTCAAACAAGTTCATCTAGGTCTTATCAATAGTAGGTAGCTTTAGCAAGTATTCCTTAAAAATACTTAGTAAACTTTTCGTTGTTGATAAACTAATGGATAAATATTGTTAGCCTAACAACCAATTGCATCAACATGCATTCTCTTCTGCACAGAGAAGGAACATATGCTTGCACATGTAGAGAGAGTGATAATAGTGAAAATTTTGATTAAGACGGTAAATATTTGTGTTTTTTGAAGTAAAAACAAGAATTATTTGTTATTTTGTTATATATGATTTATGCATATCTGTTAAGACTTCTCCCTCTCTCTCTCTCTCTCTCTCTCTATGTGTGTGTGTGCGTGCACGCATGTGCATAAGAGAGAGAGATGGTGATATATTACATTGCATAATTAATGAGCAACAGACACGACATTATAGTTTTCTTGTTTTGAGGAGATAAAGTTGCATTATGATGTGAAGTGATAACGAGGCATGCTGCATTAAGACGTTAGACAGGAGTCATAGGAAAAATTAGAATGCCTATGTTGAGATGCAACCATATAAAGGTAAAAGGGCAATTTTGATAAGTTCTTCAGTATTGTTCCAGTTAAATGTAAGAACTTCACATCCTGAACTTATGGAGAAACTATCTTATTTGTTCAACAGATTAACTTCTAGACTCACAGTTTAAATAGCACGGTCATGTCAGCCGCTATAGAGTCTAACAATCAAGAAGGGAAGAAGAAAGGTCTCTAAGACATTTTCTATAGAAGATTGGAGAACACAAATAGCCAGGTGAAGCAACCACCACAGACTGAATGGCCCAACAAAGCATACAACTGCTCATTGGTGATAGAGCTTCAACAGCACCAATGATCAGCAACAAATCATAATAGAATTACTGTCTCACACAAGTTGACCATCAGGATACTAAGGATAGGCACATAACTGGAATCATTGAGCAGCAGGAGTGTAAGTAGGAGAGAAGTCCAAACGAGGAAGATAGATGAAAATCCAGATCATACTTAATTTGCTAGGTCATAAGCAAATTGTGGATTGTTCTGGAATGTACAGGTTTGCAGTATGCTTCCTTCTTATATGCAAAGGCAAGCACATTATATTTTATATTTAAAATATCAAACCTTATTCATTAGATCTACATGTCCTTTGCCTTCTATCTCTCTACAGAGATGGTACCCTTAATGAATAAAAAAATTATGAAAAAAATATTTTACTTTGAAAAAAATATGATATAACATTACATAAACAACAAGAATGAAATTCCCATCCTAACACAAGCAAATCAAATCGAATGGAAAAGAATGTATTGGGAAATTGTGAAACTGAATTAAATCAAGCGAACCATCAAATTTGGTAACAATTGTCTAAAGTTACGGTGCATATAATTTGTGAAATTATGTTATAAGTTTAAGAAAAAAGATTATGCAAGCTATTACTAATAGAATCAGCCTAATAAATTGCTTCATATAAACATGCATTCATGCACATCTATTCAAGGAAGCCATCTGTCATAGTATGAAGTCTCAGGCATGGTATTTCTCCTTACCTTCAGCATGCACAACTAACATACCTATCCTTCCCAAGTTTGAAAGAAATGAAATGGTACATATAGCACCACTAACCTGAAACAGCTTCTTCTGCAACTTTTGCATGTTGCTTGACCAGTTCCTCTTTAGCATGGATATTCAGAAAAGCAGCTGAAAGTTTCTCAGTCAAACTCTTCACAGTTTCATGGACTTCACGATCACCAATGTTTGATGAAACCTCTGCTGTTTGGGCATGATTTGGAGAAGCATTAATTGGAGGTCCCTTCATTGTCTCCTGTTTAACAATCAGTTTACCATGTTATGACGCTCCCAGGTCATGTAAGTTATAGCTAAACACGAGGTTAAATTTAAAATTATCTCTTTCCATTTCATTTCCAGCACATTTGACACATTTATCTTTTTGATGAAGTAATTTTTTTAAAGAAAAGGTAAAGAAGTGTTGTTTATATGTCTCAACTTTATCTTAAGTAGCAAGCCTGTCATGTGTGGGGATAGCTTGATATGTTAAAACATTATATATCAAGTTTGAAATTTTTTTAGTAATCAACACTTAACAGTAACCACCCACAAACTTTTTTGGAATTCTGAACGAAGCATCTTTAGCCAGGAGAGTCGCATGTTGTAGTAACACTAGCTGGATGATTAGTTTCAGTCGAAGGAGGTCTTACATTGTGGTTATGTTGTTATTAAGCTCAGATAAAGAAGGAGCAACCTTCTGAGACCTCCAAGACGTGAAAAGAGTCTACACAAAGAGGAAGGGATCGTACATACGGGAAAGCAAGCGTTCTTAAGGAATAAAGTCAGAGTCCAAAGTTCCAACTTCGAACACAAGCACCAAAATAAGATCAAGACATTATTACATGCTAGTAACAGCAAGCTCTCCATAATTTATACCTGTGGTGCAATCATCATTAAAGAATAAACAGATGTTCACCACGAAAATTGGTGCATTCATCATTGAGGTAGAAGATAATGATCTGAAGAACCAAATTAAAACACAAGCCTAAAAAAAGGCTCACGTTACCACATGGTGAAAGTGGAGAACTCTTACTTAAAATGCATGAGCATCATAATCATCATGGAAAAAGGAACAATATGCACTGTAGAATAGTACATCTAGATAGTTACAGGAAATAATGAGAGAGAGACAATATCGTCAAATTGCTGCAAGAAATTAAGCTGTTGAGCTACACATAACAATTTATGCACTTAAAGGCAAGCTTGAGCATCATAATCATCATGGAAAAGGAACAATATGCACTGTAGAATAGTACATCTAGATAGTTACAGGAAATAATGAGAGAGAGACAATATCGTCAAATTGCTGCAAGAAATTAAGCTGTTGAGCTACACATTAACAATTTATGGCACCTTAAAAGCAAGCTTTGACCTTGAGGGAGAAAAGTATCCAATTTATATTCAACATTTATATGTGAGAGCTGGCATACACCGAGATTTAAATTAAAGAGTCAAGTCTATCCATTCAATTGTTTTCTGTGTCCAATCCTCTTGTTTAGGCCCTTTGTATTCAAGATCCTTTCTTGCCAGGGCTGTTTCACAGCCAATGCCACATACAACCAAACCAGTTCTTCCTCACTAGTCTTCTATAATGCAGCTTCAAATCTTCTAGCATCCTATTCATTACTCATTTAATACTTCCTAGTTTATCACCATATCGAGTTCAAAATCCTCATTTGCCACACGTCCAGCTCAACATTGCCATCTCTCCTGTATACATCTTACACTGATGGGATCTCCTCACTACTTATCATTGTGATCCATAACTCAGGGCAAGGTTTTAATCATTTAATTGACTTTCCTTTAGGTCTCAATGGCATTAGATGACAACATGGCATTCAAAAGGCACCTTTCCACTTCAAGCATTTTGCTTCAGTCCGCTGGAGAGAATTTCATCAAGCTCTCTCATCTTTTTTGGAATCCATTTTTAGGGTAGAAAGAGAAATTTACCATTCTAAGTCAATCAGGACCAACATCTTTAGCATCAACCAAAGTTCAAATAACAATGCAATGCTATAAACTTTAAGTGGATTTGGATTTGCAGTGGTCATCTGCATAAATGTTTGTAGGAGGCAAAGAAGGAAGACGGACCAAACAGGAAGAAAAAAAGAGGGCAGCCAACAAACCTGATCATCTGAGTACTTCTCAGAATGAGACGACAACGATCCCGAGCTCTCAGACTCACTGGGGCTCTTCTCGGACGACTTCCGCCTCCAAAGCCAACTCCGGCGATCCATCTTGCTACCTCAACCATTTATCACATAAATGGCACTTGGACTCCTGCTCCATACCCACCACCACTTCAATTCCTCCACGGATCACCGCCAGCAAATGCCCAAAAAGATCCCACCTTTTCAAACGAGAAATCGTCACCAGATCAGGTTGAAATAAAAACCCTTAATTTCACTGATCAAGAAAGAACTTAATCATCAACCCCAAAGAAAACCCCATAAGAGCAAAAGTCTACAAACCCTGGAAGAAACCTACTCATCACGTCAAAATCTCATCTTTCCGTGGAAAACCCAACAGAATCACAACCAGAAAAGCCATATTTTCAAGAAAAACAACAAAATCCAACCCAAATTTATCACCTTAAACCAAAAAGAGGGCATTAATGCCGGAAATAGAGGAATGCGTGAGGGATGTGGGGAATGTCGGCAGACATGACGATCGGCGTGGGGTACTTGAATCCAAAATGCTTTCTTTTCGAATTTTTCCCCAATTTCGCTACCATTTATCCAAAGAAACAATAATTTGCCGTTTGCCCACTAATTTATTCGATCCATCTCACCTCTTTGGAGCGAATGCATGTGATGGAAAGCAAAAAGTCGCCTCCTTGGAAGCCCTTTTCAGCCTTTTCTTCGGTTTGTCAGAGACTCCGTTTCTTTATTTCTTCGAAACGGAGCCGGCCGTATTCCCGCCCGCGGGCTACAGAGCTGAGTATTTTCTCAGTTCCTCTTAGTATTAAATAATCAAGCTTTGCGAGAGAGAGAGAGACAGCACTCAGAGCTCCTCTTGGCTCTCTGTTCCCATGTTTTTTTTTTTCTTTTTAGCTACTTCTCTGTTCCCGAGTGTTTTATATTGATTAATTTAGCATTAAAGTACAGGTGCTAATGATTTTTACTTTTAACCTTAGATTATGCTCTTTTACACATGGTTTCGATGCTTTACCAATAAAATAGAAAGGTTTAGATGATGAGATGATGTGGGTCCCACTGGTAAGATTGCTTGACATTTTGATCTTGTAATGGCTTATGACTCCTGAATTGCCTTCTAACATTAACATAAGTTCCTTCATTTTGGATGTCTCTGCCGGGGGTTTGGATTGTATCTTTTGCATGAAAGAATGATTCATCTTCTTTTTGACGATGCCAGCCAATAAATGCACGATAGCCACTTTGAGATCGGTGCAGCTGGATGGAAGGATCAGGTGCGATCCAACAGCTGATGTTGCTAATGAAGATCAATCATTCCTTCACGCAAAAGCTACAACCTACTCTATTGGATGGATAGTTTTGTCCGGTTCTCTGCCGAGACAAATGCAAATAAGGATCCCTAACTTGCTTCAAAGTGGTAGATGCAACTATAAAAAAATTGTTCAACAGTCTATCATGTGTGCTCACCGTGTGCAAATGTTAGGGGCACTGCAGTGAAGCAGGAGCAAGGTAACATGATTTGTTTGATTGTGATTTGTCTAGATGAGTAGATTAATTTTTTTGATCACGCAAGATGATCTGAGAGACACATTGCTATTTCTAGCTCATTGTATGGTCTCTCTTCTGGAAGAGCAAGAAGCTTAACCAGTAAGGATGTAACAGTTGAAGTTGATAAGGTGTGAGGTGTGGATAGTGGAGATAACGTTGAACTAATAGACTCAACATGGAAATGTCACCATATTGGTGTTGCATACAGTCAAACAATGGATCTTTCTGCATCTTCTCTTGTTCATATGGAAGCTGAAGACCAAGGCCATTAAGGTTAATGCGAAAGCGTGGCCTTGAGCCTAAGTATATTTTAAAAATTCTTGGTCCCCATTGTAGATTGCTGGGTCCTCACTTCATGAACTACTTTAGTTGATGGTGCTAGAAGAACATACAACTGCAATTATATATAATATGCAGAGAGCTGAATCCATAATTTAGGTTACGTAGGAGTTAAAGCTTTGTAGTTGTGGCCTCCACTTGATCTCCTTTGCTTTGAGATGAATTGGTCATGAAGTAGGATCCAGACAACCAAGCAACCATAACTTGAGTTTTAAATGTGTTCTTTTTTGGTACTTGAGCTCTGCTTTTTAAGATAAGTAATGTTTTACTAAAAGGTAAGGAGCATATTCACATTTTAAATAATCATTGCAAATTCCTTTTTAATGAAAGATGATGAGATCCCTTTTGAGAACTAAAGATGATGAAATCTTTAATTTCTAAATTGTTCAGAGATCTTTAAAAACAGAATGGACCTCATCACTATTGTAACTCTTTGTTTGTTTCTTAAATTGCAAATTGTCCAGTGACTACAGTTGCCTTGAAAGCCATCCAAATGATGATGACACGCCTTTACTATGAAGTAATCCATTTGATTAACTTTAGAAGCAGGGAAAAGATATTTATGGAACCAACCAAAAAAAAAAACAAACTATTCAAGCAGGATACCAAACACAAACCCTTAGCCTCCACTGGTGGCCGTCTGCCGACAAGTTGCTTCTCTTACTTCCTTATAGTGGACTGTTTGTTTTGTTGCATTCCAGTATATTGATTTCAATTGTGATTAGCTTGGCTCTCACACAAAATGGAACATAGCATTGTATGATGCGATGTCAGAATCCTACTAGACCCTACAAGGTGATGTCCCTAGACATGTCGCATAGCTATACGGAAGTAAGAATTTGAAAGTGCATGTCTCCACCTTATGTGACTCCTGGGGAACACATCAGCTCAGATAACATTGTATCAGAGAAGCTAAGTTGCTCTCACAGTCCCACATGGAGCTATTTTGGTCTTAATCATACAACAATGAATATTAATCTTGACAATAGAAATTGACAGGATCAAATAATAGAGTGGCATCCCAGTATCACATGTGGTGCCAAAGTAATCCACCTTTATGATGAAAGGCCACCTACATGAATGAAAGGTCACATGTCTAGATGATAGGCCGCTTTCTTAGCAAAATTTCCATTTCATATCTGTTGAAATACTTGCAAAGTTTAATCTTCATTTAACTTTTTCTTTTAATTTTAATCCCAAAAAAAAAAAAATCACAAAGATTGTGGTTTGGAAAAGAGACAATACTCATCAGTGTCTGAAAGGCAAGAGCAAATAGAAAGACCAAGCAATTGCTATCATAGTACTATGAAGCATCTTAGCCCTTCCCTACAAATTCAACCTCTAAGCATTAGCCATCCACTGCTATGGTCTCATCCAATAGCTTCAAAAATTTTCTAAACAAAAATCTCCAGCCACTGAAATGTAGGATATCTATTCAGTCAAAAAAGAAATGTGGGATATCTAGTTTCACTTGCAAAGTGAATAACTTTGTGTTCTTTTATGCATAGGAAATCAGACAACTCACCTTCTGATTTACTAGGATATGTCACAATGGACCTAACTAGTCATTTGCTCAGGATAATACTTGAAGGGGAGTTGTGCTCTTGCTTGGATGTCAATATTCCATCCAATTTTTTATAAATTTTATCTAGTGGAATGCAAGGATGTGGTGGTTCCTGCATCCTTTTCCCTCTCTGCAAACCACCAGTCACTTTGGAAGGGTAAGCCCTACGGGAAGCGTAGCCCTCTGGTCCACCCCCTCCCATATCATGCTCTTCCATGAGGCTCACTTCCTTTTGGACTTCGTAGTGACAATGAATGTTTTATATCTATGCTCTGATGTTATCTGGAGCAAACTTAGCAGGGGAAGTTAGTCTCAGAGGTCACAGGAATCAGCAGGAAAGTTGAGTCTAATGTTGATACATATCCGGCCATCTTTCCATGCCTTGGGGTAGTGTGCCTTGTGCTATAGCTTGCTATAGTTGTCCCCACATGCATGTCCATGTTCATTGCTAGTATATGTATCAAATCTAGGAAAGTTCATTAACTTTTAGAAAAAAGGTTTCTTTGATTCCACAGCCAGCAATTAGTGGAGTAAAGGATTTGGAAATGGTGTAAAAACAATAATGATCATCCAACATAAAAAAATATTCAGAAATGTTGACATCATTATGCAATAATTGCCTGTTATATTGGAGCATGATCATGAATAAACTCATATAAGCATTTTCCTCATTATACATACATTATATATATATATATATATATAACTATTATGTTCTAAAGACAAAAAGGGGTTAACTGCTACGTTAGTTGCAAGTATATAGCCAAATCGGAATGATGATGGACCAACTTTATCTCTCTTCAATGCAGAAAGAAAAAAGAAAGAAAAAAGTATATAAGACAAGTTCAACAGATTAGAAGCCTGAAATCTAACTGACTTCTTCTCTCTAGAGTTATGTTCCTATCTAGCCTTTTTAGACCACCTTCTATAACGTCTGTGTGGTAAAGTCTCTGGATGGTTGTGTTAAAAACCAGTTCAATCACTGGAAAGGTAAAATTTTTTTTTTTTGAGAGATGTCCATTGC
Organism: Elaeis guineensis; assembly: GCF_000442705.2. NCBI lineage: Eukaryota > Viridiplantae > Streptophyta > Magnoliopsida > Arecales > Arecaceae > Elaeis > Elaeis guineensis. The sequence continues at coordinate 6,291,194 of NC_026001.2, forward strand.
TGTTGTGTAGCTAATAGCCTAGAAACCTCTTATAAGAAAAGGTAAGATATCAAAACATCAATCCCAGCACACTCATGCCCTCCAGCTAATAGTTGATTGCTTGGACCCAACTACGAAACAGTTGACGATAAGCTGGGTAGGAGTAGAGTAAAACATAATCAAAGAAACTACAGAATTAAAAAGTACTAAGGGCATTGTTTTTTTTAATTTTGAGAAAATATAATTTACATGGGTGGATATGGTCCTTGACTTGTTGGTTTTGATGACACAACCCCACTAGAAAAAGGAATGCAATTATTTATCTCATTACCATGATTGCATGCCCCTCTAACCTATAGTCATGTGTTTGAATCTCCTTATCATTTATGTTCCCTTGCATGCTTATATATCAATTATTGAGGAATAATTTATGATACGTCAACATATAGGCTCAGACAAAAGAATAGTGATTCTAGATGAATTTTAGCTGTCTAATCCCAAAATTAGAGGATAATAAGTGATTTCAGGCAAGATATTATTCTTGGCGTGCATTCCCTAGTGCAACCAGTACACAGGAGAAGACCCAAACAGTACAAGAACAGTAGAAGAACCCGTGATCTATGCCACAGAAGTTTGGCTAGTGTCTTTGGACCACTTAGCCAAGAGGCTCCATGGCATAAACTAGACATTGATCTTTTACCAGTTTGGGGCCTCCCTCTTGTTCTACGGCTTCCATGGTGGTTTCTGTATGGGTTGATATGGGTGCATGACAAGGTAGGCACCAAAAGGGCATTCACCTTTATATCCTAACAGTTGATATGTTAGCCACTTTGCGTGCACGAAGCATTATATGACGTGGCTCACATAAGAGCATGAGGGCCAATTATTGGCCATGAAGCCACCCTATGTTTGTGTGCGTGTGTGTGTGAGAGAGAGAGAGGGGCAGGCTTAAAAACTTAGTTCCCGAATCTATATTTTTTCTGAATCTATATTTTTTTAAATAAATATTTTTCATGATATTTTGGATAGTATGTAGATGCAATGTATTGCATCATAACCTTGAGATATATAGAAAAGCATATAATCTTAATGCAAGAGTATGAAAATCTCCAGAGAGATGTTCATGGATCCAATTGAAGTCTTAACATGAGTCTCACAATTCTCATTAAAGCACATTCAACTTAATGGAAGCTTGATCTCTACTTCGCGGCATAGTCAATCCCCAACCCATATTATAATATTATCAAAACTTCAGTTCTCAAGAAGCAACAGCAAGGATCCATGCGCCACCAACCGCTTCAGTAAAAAAATCTGTTTAAAAAACAAAAAATTGCAAATAGAATTGAAGCAAAACCTTTCCTCTACACATCTTTCTTCTCCTGCTAATTTAGCTTAAGGTAGTTAAAGTATTAGGTCTAAATCAAAAACTACAGTCCTTGTGGCAGAGCATGGGATGCATGCAGCAAAAGAATCGCACCAACTTTGATCAAATTTTAAAGATTTTTTATTAATCAGAAGTTAGTTCAAAGATTCTAGTTTTGCATCACAAAGGACACCTCAACCACCTGTATAGTCTCCACAGATCAAAATGATCAGAATACTAATACAAGGGCTTATAAAGCAATGTAACACCCACATGTCCTTCCTTCACACGCTTGCATTAACAGTGCATGATTGGCAGCACAAGAGGGGCCCTCCTGCTCCACCAACCATGCAGTAACATATCAGCAAATAATGGTCAAGAAGAAAAGGCAAGAAGGCAGTGTATCTACCCTGCTTTTGTCACCCAAAGAAACAGGACATGCAAGCCACTACAAATACCAGGGCAGATAAGATATGACACCAGGACCCACTTCCTCCTGGAGCTGGAGAACACCCAAGGCTGTTTACGAGACATTTGAACAGAATTGTCTCCAAATGTGGTCCAAAAAAATCAGATGGATTCTGTAGTACTGACAGGAGAAGAACCATGGCAGATACAGCAAAAGAAAAGAAAACCGATTTGCCTTCCACCATGGAAATGGAAAAGAGTAAATCTCACAAAATGAAATAATCATTAAACAGTGAAAAAAAACACCATTAAAATTTCTACTCCAATTTCATTGAGCTGGATTGCACACCCTTCGATGTTCTTTGTATGTTTTTCTTTTTTTTTTTTTTTTCAATGTATGAATCTTAGAAGTTTCTAGATGTCTTTTTATCTGTACAAGACAGATATATAACTGACAAAAAACTGCTGCAATTGATGCAAAACATGTGAAGAAAATAGATGCCCAGCACTTAGCGACATGCCAGCTTGAAGGTCGCGTAAAAAGCTGCAGAATGGCTGTACCTTGTAACTTATTTCCTTTTCGTGCGTTACTTGGTTGCGAAAATCATTCACTACATTCTTTGACTGTGCCTTCCCCAGCCAACTGCATCGTTTGTATTATATGATGTGGTATCACCCAAAAATAAAAACAAGACTCTTTCTAGGTTTAAGCCATTTGATGACTGCTCTGAATTCTGGGAGCTTTTAACTTAGAATGTTGCTTTCCACATTATACAGGAGCTTGAACCTGTATATGCTACTATGCAAATATTTCTCCTTGCCTTCAAGAGAAATCACACCTTGGATCGTTTCAAGTACACCATTACTCCAATACCTGTCAGTACGATTGCACCTGCCACGATCTCAGTTTGCAGAGGTGACCATCCTCTTCTTTGTACTGTTGGAAGATCTGACTTTGATCCTGCAGCTTCCTTCTTTGTATCCGAGTCATCAATATGCAGCCTTAAAACCTGAAATAAGCAAATGATGACAGCTGAAATGAATTAGGCCCATTCTCAATCTCGACAAACATCAGATCGAAAGGTGATAAGAAAAGATTGACCACTTTTGAGAGATCCTATTCCTGTATAAAAGAATACAACATTTCCAGCATCTTTCAAATTCATATATCTGCTGGTGCAGGACCAGAACATAAGCCACATCTCACATGGGGCCTTGTCTCCTCTAACCATTTAGCTGTAATCAAATGGTACCCATGGTAGGTTAAGACTTTCAGAAGAAGAAAATGCTCTTGATGTTTTTTTTTTTTAAGGGAAACTGGAAAACTTTTTACTTCTCTTTTTAGTTTGTAAACAAAAAGTTCAGCTGGCTGTGTCCAAGATGGTCACATTTACAGGGTTCATATCCATATGATGTCTACACGCCATATCCCTTCTTGAAAGAGCAAAGGAAACATTGGTAGGACATAGCCTAAGAGAATCCATGAAGACGCACTAATTCTATCTGTGAAGGCCTTGTTCAAGAATGTTGCACTTAGTGCTATTTATATGCCAAACATCCCAAGAAAATCAAAATATGGTTGAAAAAGTCTAAGTAAGATTCACCGACTAAGAACCGAACCTTATGCCAACTGGCCAATGGTACGAGTCGGTATAGGTCCAGTACAACACGGCAACAAGGAAGAATCAAAGAGGAAGAGAGAGAGAGAGGAGGGAAGAGAGAGAAAGAGGAAGAGGGAGGCCGGCGGAGATGCCAATGATGGCCATTGGAAGGCCGCAAAGGCCCTCGAAGGGCCACCGAGGCCTCCGAAGATCTGCGGTCCTCTACGAGATAGATTGGAGAGAGGGAGAGGAGGAAGAGAACTAGAGGTAGGTGAAGGTGGCAGGGAGGCCGCCAGATAGCCATCGGACAGTAGAAATCCACCCCCGCAGATGCCACATATTCGAAACAAGGGCGTGACGAACAAAAACATGATGAACAAGGGCGACCCGCCCAATTTCGAACCTTCGGCATCCGCAAGTAGATTTCCGCCATCCTGTGGCCACGACAATCATCTGGCAGCCCTCCGGCACCCTCCTTGCCGCCTTCCCCTCCCTGCCACCTTCCCCTCCCTCTATTCCTCTCTCTCTCCCCCCTCTCTCTATATCTCTCTCTCTAATTTTTCTCGCAGAAGACCGTGGAGTTTTAAAGGCTCTCCAACGGTCTCGGCAGTCCATCATTGGCCTTACCATCTCTCTCTCTCTCTCTCTTTCCTTCTCCTTCGCTCTGTTTTCACCCGTATTCCAAATCAAATGCCCGAACAGCACCGATTGGCCCCACTGGTACAGTTCAACACACCCCAAATTGCTTTAAAAGTGAACCATGCATCTAAGAGTATCCACAAAGTTAGATAAACTGTGTCAATAATGGCCTCATTACAAGGGTCACATATGTATGCTTTCTGTGTCATGAATCTGTGTCAAGGACCATCTGCATTGGTAGGATACGTCCAATGTTATCCCCAAAGTATCAATGCAGAATCCATTTTCACTATCTACAAGCCAATTGTTACTTAAGGATAGACCGGCTATCCAGAGTAATGTATTTTAAGGGAAAAATTTTCCAACATTTGCTTCCTTTTAGATGATAGTGTTGAGTAATTTTTTGTGTTGATGCATGTCAAGTGTCAGAATGGTTAGACACTGACAGTACTAACAGCAACAGTATCAAGCTTTGGGTCTGCAGCAGAATTATGTTGGATCACAACAAATTCTATGTATAATCCGTTCCTAACTTATATATGCACAACGCCCACAACTAGCAGAAAGCCTGGTACAAGGCATTGTTTTGACCTTTTCTTAATGATGAAAGTGATTTTAATCCTCAGATCAATGCTGGGCCAAAAGACAATTCTCACAAACACCCTGAGGAAACAGGAACAGGCTGCATGAAGTTTCTGATTATAGGTGGGGATGCATGTGGCCCTTCACTCCTAAATTCAACTACTTATGTGCTAACCCTTTTTTTTTTCAGGGTTGTCTCTCAGTGTTTTGCTATTTTAGCATGTTCACAGAACCTAGCTTAGAAAGAAAAGCAGATGAAAGAATCACCTTCCACCCAGCCGATCGGGCATGGTTCACAGCTCCAATGAGATCCTTATCTGAAACCAGAAGTACTCTGTCACCTTCATCATCGTCATACTGCATGAAGCAGAATGGTCAAAGTTCAATTCTAGCAAATGGAATCCATGGCTGCAAATAGAAACACAAGAATGTAACCTCACCAAGAGTTGGATTTTGTCTGTGTCACCATCAAGCCCCATTCTCTGCATTACAGCAGATGCAAGTTCAGCTAGACTCTCTGTACCTATAGTGAGAAAATGGTCATACATTGGAGCCACGATAATTTTTAGAATAAATTAAAAAAAAAAAAAAGAATCACAACCCAAATTCTGATATGAAAACAGCTCTTAGTATCACACTAACCACAATCAAATCTATGTAGTCGTCCCTTTCGATCTTCAAACTTGAAAGCAAACAAGTTTCCAAGACCAAGAGGTGGGTACATATACTTCCCATTTTCTGTGCACTCTGATGCCATCAATGCAGACATTTCACTGCAGATACACAATTTTCAGAGGCATTGAACATTTTGGTCACCAAAAAAAAAAAGGCATGAATAAAACAGACATAGCACCTTTGCGTGTCAAACTCCTCATATGATGGCTCCAGAGCAAGGGCAGAATCCCAAAACTTCTGCATCATCGTGTTTGCCACATCATTTACCACTCCAGCACCTCCTTCAACCTTCAAGAAGCACATAAAGAATTAAGACAAAAAAATACTGATATACTCATGTACCAGTTCAGTTGAACGTCAAATGAATCAAATATTGCGGTTCATCATGCATTTTCATGATCAGGAAAACAAAATTCAGTTTAATTGAAAAAGCTTGTGACCTGGCTACGGAATGGGTTTAATATGATCAACATGTAGATTTTATCTAGTCCGAATATAGTTTTTTCACTAAGCCATACAATTCAGTGTTGTATGTGTCAATCAGACTAATCAGCCAAAGATGCAAGGAATAATCAGATAGCAACACCTAAAGAAGACACCATCTGGCAGCAGTACCCAACTTTAAACACAATACTCCTCACAATCAATAAACTCTAGCAGCATTTTAAATCTCTGTGCTAGCAATATGCAAAAGGCACCAACAAGTTACGTAGAATCGAAGAGAGTTATTTCATCACGAGTAAATCTCAACCTCAATCTATTGGTTTGAAACAAATTGTTAGCTTAGCATATCTCTAAATAGACATTGATTACACTCTTTCTTATGCAACAAAGAGTGAGGAACATTGAAAAAATTTCTTTACATTGTGGACACATCCACATTCAAGAGCAATCCTACAAAATTTAAACAGTACATGATTCAGGTAAAATCATTTCAAATATGAGTGGTCTTACCATGGAGATTGCTGCATGTGTCAGTTGCAAAACATCCAAACAAGCAGCAACTTGGCCATCTGTCTGAGAAGTTGTGTCAGTTAACCGAAGACAAAGAGATTTGCTGTCCACTGTAGTGTACATTACTTACCTCTATCCAGCACTGGAAGATGTAAGAATTTTCCATCATGCATTATGTGCAGTGCATCAAGAATTGTTGTATCCAGTGTCGCACATTCAGGGTTTGCAGTCATTACCTAAAAATAATCATAAAAATGTACATATCACAAAAACTAATGAGAAAAGAAATGTTTAAACTGACCACACAAAAATTATGTCATGAAGCCTTTGAAACATCATAAGAGCACATTTTCATACCAGTATCAAGACACATTGTTTAAGACAGTACAATGATATTTCTGGTAATATAATATTACCAAAATAAATATCTGTTACGATCATGCAATACAGGCATTGATGGTATAGGTATTCCATTAAAATGTAATAGTGTAACCATGTACAAGAGTATGGCTAGAAGTCACCAATCTTTGGATGCCTACAGAAGACCAGCATATAAAAGAAAAGTTACAATTTCGGCATTGAAGAATTTCCAGAACACTTATCATTCTCATGGTAACCATGATGACCATATTGTTGATAAAGATAGTGATTATAGTGATATGTAGCAAGAAATATAGCCATGGCAAACCTTGAGCTTGGCAAGACTGAAGCAACTATTTTCTATTCTCACTCAAAGTGGATACTCCAAGATACAATACAGCAAGAAAAGATTGGAACTATAGTCTCATGAGATGGGAGTGAATGGGTGACCAAAGGGTGACATCCCTTGACAAAATTGATGGAACAGGAGCAAAAAGAAGCTCATGATTACCTAAAAGCATTCATGGCAAGGATTGAAATAATGTCTGTCGATGACATGCCAACCTAGCATTAGCAAGTACAACCATTCCATACCAGTTCCAGTGCATGCATGCTTGGAACACACTACCCTGGCATATGCCAAATACTAACATTCAGCTGGGATCACGCCAATGCTGTAAGCCAATAAGGCACCGGCATAGTACATTATATGCCATGCCATACCGATCACCTAAACTAATGATGATGGTAAGAGTTAAAGGAAGCCTAAAAAGATACAGATCCTAGAGCAAGATTGCAAAGAGAAGCTCAGTAGTACCTAAGAAAGAAGTCTATGAGCTATGAATAAATAAAAAATTGTATAAGAATATAGAAAATATGTATGCTCATTGTCTCTTTCCTCTTGTATAACATTTTTAGCCTTCATTGAAGCCTCAAATTGACAATAGATTTGCTCATGTGCACTTAGTTAAACTACTAATGCATCAGGCACTTGGACAACCAATTGGCAAAACCAACTTAAGGACTCATCAATGTACTTTCCATCGATCTTGATCAAGCAAACAAAAGGAGAAGATTGAGATAAACAAAAAAACCATGCCAAACTCATCATCTGAGAAAAAGTAAACAGGAGAAGGAGATTCATCAGGTACTAATGTAAGAAAAGTATATTAGTGGTTAGATGGGAACCCTGGCTAATGTGAGCACCCACTTGAATGATACATAATGGAGCCATAATGACGTTTCCAAACATATACCAAGAAAGTAGGAGAAGAAATAATGAGACATGAACCATGAAGTTTGCTAACAAGAAAATCATGCCAGACTCATCAACTAAGAGGGAGGGGGCACTGGCTAACGTAAGCACCCACTTGAGTTATACATAATAAAGCCATAATGAAGTTTGAAAACATATACCAAGGGAGTAGGAGTAGAAAAAATGAGACATGAAGCATGAAGAAAAACGAGAATAAGAACATTAGAACAAATCTGATAAACAATTGTGAATCAAAGAAAGAAACAAGCAGGATGCATGCTTGCAGTGACACCGTACAGTCTTTCCAAAGGACATGGTGCAAGATACATGCCCAAGAAAAAGCAAGAATCCAGAGGGCGAAAAGCACAATGATCTGAACACATAAACTAGCAGCAACCAAAGAAATCCTGATATAGGTGTGGTTGCATCAATTAGCAGATTCTAAATAGAAACATTGACGGCCCTAATGTTATATATATGAAATCATATATCTCTGCAACCTTGATACGTGCATGTTGCATATTTGACATTTAGACACTGACACCTTATAAAGAAATGAGACTTTTAAAGTATCAGCCATTTTGCAATTTACCACATTGACTTCTCCAAGCAAATCACCATATGTGATCAAAGCAAATTAAAGCTTTATGCAGAAACCAATCATTGAAACTCCGATAGTAACTTCTTAATAGACATCATAAATATACATGCACACCAAAACCTACAGCTATGCAATTTTCTATATGCCACCTAGAAGTTAGCATGCAAGTACAGCAAACAACCCAGCAGTACATGTTGCAATTGCCAAGTTGGGAGAAAGGCCACATGTATCACTGAATCCACAGGTAATTAGATTAGTGTGGATCAGGTTATCATATCTTACTACTACAAAATCTTTAAACTCCTGTATCTTATCACTTGGAAAACGAATTTGCTCAACGCACAGAAAACATGTAGATAAGCATGCAGTGTAAGTCCTACAAAAGTGTAATTGAAATTGACGCCTCCTCATAATGCTATATTATAATCAAGTAAAAAGGACTAGCAAATGATCTGCTGCAAATTAAACATGTGGAGAAGACACACATCCATGTGTCCAAAGAAGAGCTGCAGACAAAGGTGTCTAAACATCAAGAAGTAGAGGTTGTTATCACCTAAGCAGCTAATATGAAAGATGCCCTCTTCATTAAAGGTCTTAACTAGGCTCCATTCACAAGATGTATTGGAATAAAAAGTGATAGGTCATATTTACAGTGTCAATAAATAGCTTCAAAAGGGTACTTATTCAAAAAGACTGACATTTGAAGTATTTGCCATAACAAATTCCACCATCTGCACTATAGGATATACTGCAATTCCTAATTGTTCCTCCAATAAAAATAAAATTCCATTTCTTATGTACTCCTCCAACTAGAAAGTGCATTATAGATGAAGCAATGCATGAAGCTTGATGTGAAAGCACTATGATTGATTATTGCTCTGTTAGTTTTTTGGGTGTCAAGAAACATGCCGGCAAGAGTGCTTGAACTAGATTAGTCTGGCAGGCCTTTAGTCAACCAAGCTTATCTAGCAAAGCATCAAGCATCCAAAAGCGAGTTGCCCATGTGAACATATACATAGAGTTTGTTAGTGTAGTAGAACAAAACAAAAACCATATCCCTGATAGATAAGTACATTCAAGGGAAGAAAAAATTATGGAGTATATGATCTGAATTGCTAAAAAAAACAATGTAAAATGAATTTCACATAAAGAAACCTTTTCCACTAGAGTCAGCTCAGGGGAAAGATTCTGAGCCACTACTCGCATGAGTACATCCTTTGAGCTGCAGAATATTGTGATGGAGCATACATTAGTGACTACATAACAAGAATGGCAACCAAAAGCAAGTTAACTAGCAAGTTTACAGCAAATGAGCTCCAAAAGACAAATTATTCAAAGCAAAAAACATACGTTAGAATCCCTTGTGGCTTGCTTCCAGTCATAATAATCACCGAATTAACTCGAAGTTCACGCATCTTTTTGGTGGCAACATACACAGGATCTGAAGGAGACACCGCTGCAACTCTGCAAACATAGATAATTATAAAACCAAAAAAAAAAAAAAAGACTTGTTTCTTTATTAGAAACAGTATTAGAACATCATTAAAACCAGCTATTTGGCACATAAATCTTGACCATACTTAGTGTTCTCTGTGATGATAGTTGACAGAGAAGGCTTGAACATCTGCTCTCGAAGAGACTCGATAAAAGCATAAGGAGCTGCAGCCAGGAATGATACTTAACATAAATAAACTAAATAGGATGAAGACCAATTACATTAACAAATATTAACTGAAAACAAAAAAAGTCTACTTTTGACCATTCAAAACTACAATGCCACAAATGCTAGGTTACGAACATATTTAGTATGAATATCTGCAGGTAAACATGAAGCTAGTGGTTCTATTTTTTATCATATTTTAGAGTTAATGTTATTACTTAATCCAAATAGCTATTCTGCGTGACATTATATTTTTGCTTAAATGATTGCGTAGTCCTTGACAGACAGCTTGCCATGTCAACAAAGTAAAAGCAACCTGTGATTAGAAATTATATGTTTTTGACAGTTCAAGCTCCTGTTCTTGTTCCTAAATTTACCCAATCAATTTCCATTGTTTTGAAAGGCATGGTTTCATGTGACATTAAAAGGCTACAATATTAACAAAGATCCAATCTAGTGATCCAAAAAAGAGTGGACAATACAAAAGTGGCTGAACAAGTAATAACCAGAAAAGTTGCTTCCCCATTGACGTTCAACCCCTTCAACAGCAGCTGCTATGGCACTGCCTTGCTCTGCAGCCTTCTCCATTCTCGATATAGCATCATACAGGCACTTTGTAATGTCCAGCATGGCAATAACTTCACCATTTTCTACGACAGGAAGGTGCCTAAATTTGCCTGACAGAGATAAATAAATGAGTCATAATGGGAAACCATGTTTAGTAACAGAAGAAAAGGAGCAAGCATTAAAATATGAAATTAGCATGTCATGAAAACTTTATGATTTCATGATATCTGTAAGGAGGGGGGAAAATACATAAACATATGCAAGTAAGACCACAATTTTGTAACATAACTATATAAATAGCATTTGCATATCATCTACATGCAATAAAATAAAATAGATGACATGCCATTTTTGAACTCAACAAAACAGTACACATGCATTTTTCACATATTTTGCATGAAAATGTTCAAGAAAGTCTAGATCTTTCACTTCTTTTTCCTAGAATGTTGAGAAGAATAAGATATAATTTTCTTTTAATAAGGTAGAAAATTTTGTTACCATCACAAATCAGGATTCTATGAGTCATATAGATGATGATCCTGAGTATCTGTCAAGTTTCTGTAGAAAGGGTTAACAAACAGCGGCAGAGAAAGACCTTAGATGTTAAGAGGGCAATTCTTTCTTTTCTTTTTTGTTTAAAAAAAAGGAACTCAGAGATGAACCAGGCCTCCCCACCTATATGCAATGAATTCTTTCCAAGTTCTGCAGCTCTATTTGGGTGATCAACAATACATCTATATTCTTAGTAACTTCTTTTTTTTTTTTCGGTAGTTACTAACTTCAAAGTTTTCAAAAGGTTTATTATGCATGTAATTAGATGCAGAGACCAGATACATCATTCGAGTAATGTATCTCTGGTCACTAGTTTTATTACTCCCAGTTATCTTCCTGCTTGGAAAAATGTAGTTTAATAAAACTTAGTTAAGTGGAAAAACCAAAGATACTGTGGCCGTGTCTAATAATGCACTTTCATGTTGCACATATTTATTGTGCTTGTCAATTCTGTAGACCATCATGCTCAACCCTGTTAGACTCTTATTGACAAAGTATTCCATGTCTAGCATTGTTTAACAGGATCTTTCAGGGGCCCAGTGAGTTTGATTGCCTGAAAGGCTGAAACCAGAACTTATTGCCAAAGTCATTTCGACCTCATAAGTACATAAAGGATTGGTGGAACTAATAAACGCTCAGGCTGGTCGCTAGCAAATGTAACCAAAATAACAAGTTTTCATGGCAAAATGAGCATTATCATTGATCAGACAAAACTCACAAAGAAGTAGAGGAAAACAGTTTATCTCTGCACACCCAAAAAAAAGTTCATATCATGATCATACAATAAACCTAGCATGGCACCCTCCACCCAATTTGAGATAGAACTCTCTTCTAAGCAAACATTCTCCGTTTCTTTTTCCTTCCCTAAACAATCCAAATCAAAGATCCACCATATGCACACATGGGATGACCTCCCATTTTCCAGATACCCTAAACTTTCTTTTCCCATCAAGTAAATGAAACAATAAAACAGTTCTTCCCAGAAATTCACATTTCCTTTCATGACGTGAGCGCTCGTTACTATTAACATGAAGTATGAGAAATTGCATTGTCAGCTCCCCAGAAAGCTCACTCTATCTGCCAGGATGGGGTTTGGTTCGTGCTAGATATGTTAGCCTTATAGTGCCCAAGAAATAAGAACAACTACAGCCTTTTCACTTCATAATCACTCAACTGAAGTAAAGACGTTCTGCAATAAAGCCTAGTAACATAACCCACAGCAATACCATAGCACATACCAACACATAACCTTTTCTCAAAAAAGAAAATATTTTTTTTTAAAAAAATCTTGAACAAGCTAACCTTGGATCATCTTCTGCAATGCCTCAATAGCCAGAGTATCCGCCATTACAAACAGCGGATTCCTGGTCATAATCTTTGAAACAATCGTCTGCTCCGGCCTCAACCCCTCCGCTATAACCCTGGTTGATATATCCTATCCACACAAGGACCCGAAAGCTCTCCATAGTCAGTCATTCTCGAACCAAGAAAAGCGCAAAACGTATTAAAAGATCAAACTTCAGCCCAAGAACGGGAAAACAACATCATTAAAACAACCTTATCAGTAACAATCCCAGAAAGAAGCCCATTAGCATCCGTCAGCAGCACAGAATCCACCCTCCGAGCAGCCATCCTCCGGCACGCATCAGAGACGGTGGTGCCCTCAGGAATGGTCAGAGCTTTCGACAACCTCAGCTTCTTCACCGTCCTCTCCCCACTGCTCCAGCTCCAAAAACCAATTTAAAATCCAAACTTTCTCCGATAAAAGACACAATCAAGAAGAGAGGAATCGACTTTCTTACGAGGCTTGGTTGGGGGACGTCGGCTTGGCGGGGTTCCCGTTCCCGTTGACGGCGGCGGCGGCTCCGCTCCCATTCTCCGACGCGGAGGTCCTCCTCCCGGCCGACGGGGCGCGGCGCGCGGCTAAGTGATTCCTTCTCAGCGGAGGGACGGAGTGGGTGCTCATCCTCGAGGTGGGATTAGGATCGGATCGGAAACCCTAGATTGGGGCGAAAGGTGGGGAGGAGAAGGGGCCGAGTGTCTTTAATTTGACTGCCTTCTTCTCGCCGTCACTCGATTCCCAGCTGTTTGGATTTCAAATTATTGCGTCTATAACTACTAATTTTACATAATAAATCACGTAGATATTTGTAGAAGGTGGCGTGGGAGTTACTCTAAGGCCTGGCCAAGGGGTGGCTCTTGTTAAGTTTGAAACTTGGAACGCCGTGAGCGGTGCTGGGTCTAATTTGAAACGTTTGACCACTGCGGGTTTTGTTTTGTCAAACGAAAGTGACAGAGATTTTGGAGGCTTGGGGAAAAGAGGACAAGAAATTCGTGTCACACATGTTGGGCATCGCGTGGTTAAAGAAACAAAAAGAAGGTGGGGATAAGGATCGGTCACCAAAGAGCGGCCACAAAGCTATGTCTTTTGGGATGACGGGTCCTTTGGTGGGTGCATCCGTTTCGTGGTGCATCATTCGGTGAGAAAAAATTGTTGTTGTTGTTGTTGTTTTTTTTTTTTTTTGTGGCAAAGGTGAGATAAATGTTAAGAGGCCCAACTCTATTACCAAGACTACTTTATGGTTGGTGCCACGAGGCAAGACGCAAGTGTTGGAACTAGTTGGTACCACTTTGGGATCCATTCGGTGGAATTAGCATGATGCGAGGCAAGCACGTTCCATGGCTGGTGTGAAATTATACACTACCTCACATATACCATATCAGTGGTGCATCACAGGAATAATTAAAGAGAGAATCTATAAAATCTATGGAGGAGAGCTATAGAGATGAAAAATCTGATTAGCATAGTGCACCATGGTATAAGATATAATTTCTCATATATTATGCTAGATCGAGATTATGTCAATTTTAACCCCTGGTCTAAGGCAGTTTTTTTTTTAGCAAATTGGTTTAAGGGAGTTTGCTGTGTATTTTCTTAGCGCCTGGTGATTGAACCAGTGGAAATCCTGCTGTTTTTATTAACTTGCCAGTAAAAGCTGCCACCATGCCACCAGTTTATCAAATTAAATCTATATCATCTTATTAATTATTGAATGGAAATGCTCGAAGAAGCGGAGACATCCAAGGCTAAATCCCGAATATTTAAGTCATCCCCAAATTGTTTGGTTCTATGCTTTCTTGATTTCATTTCACCAAAGAGACTCAGCTTCTCACGAGGCCTCACCACTGCTTCGAAACCTACATTTTTCTTTTAACATCATTTGATAATAACATCTTGCAGCATGCTTTCATGCGAAAGCTTTGAGTATTTTGATAAAAATCCTATGATGGCTTCCATTATGGTATGCCAGTCAAATAAAATTACATTAAACAGTAACACATTTTCTCCTACGTGCACCTCAGATGCCAATAACTACCACCTCTTATTTTCTACCAAAAAAAAAAAAACCATATTTTATTTGAGTGTCATAGGTGTCATAATGTAGGCACCAATTGCAGTTAAATTTAACAAACACATACTACCAAAATCATAAACACTTTAGAAGTGCATGTAGATTCAAGAGAAACAACACGAGCTTCATTTCATTTTTTAGATGACCAAGCAGACCCGGGGAAGCATGAACTGAAGATATTTATCAACTCTACGAGTAGAATGGATGATGACCTTAAGTATTTCAGGCAACCAACTTTGGGCCATAAGTAGCCAGTGATCTTCCTGCCATTATAGGAGAACTATAATTGCTGATAGTGTAAGTAGCAGAAGAAGATTTCACAATAATTGAAAAAATAATAGATGTGTATCAAGATTTTTTTATCACCTCAGAAATCAAAATTTTGAGTTTCTAGTGTTTCTTTTGTTGCAGTGATAGAAACCTCATTGGAGCTTCAAAGTAAATCAGCAATTGTAACTTGATTTGAGGTCAAAACAGTTGAAAGCCAGGTAGTAGTTGATGTTAAGGGCAGCGGTGGATACTCATCATAACTGCAGCCAGCCACAACTAAAGCTGCCATGACTGAAGTTGCTGTAGGTTCAGCTCTATACAAGCCTAGCAACAAAGGAAGCCTCCTCTAATGTAACGCTTGCTTTAAGCCCATCTTTTCAGAAGTAATACCGAAGAGGAGAGAAATAGATGTCTTGGGGTAACATCTATTACCATGTTATCAACTTCCTCTGCTCGGAATGGATAGATAATATCTTCATGTTGAACAAATTTCAGGCTTTATAATAAATCATATTCATTTACAGTATGGTCTAATGGCTGGTAATGGAGCTTACATGCTCACCCAATGCAATGCGTCTCCAGGAATATACATATAGACTATGTACATTTATGAATAAGAGGAGCTTTCTGAGCTTCATATATGGAAATCTCTCTTATTTAACTTCTCATATGCAAATATCAACCACCTCCGTTACAGCTATTTTCAAATATGTTATGGAGCAAGAAAGGCTCTAAACAACGCACACACCACCTCATCATCCTATTTCAAATTGATGAATCAAGTCAGCACATAATTAATGGAGAAAACACAGAACTTATGGAGAATATAGAACTAAAGACTTTTGAGTTTTTGACATCAGCACCACGTTCATAACGAGCTTACAAACTGTTCTATTGCATCTAAAAAGACAAAAGGCCTTCTTGTGGGTTCAGAAAAACCTTGTTGAAATAATTGTAACCATCAGATGCAAGATATCTTTGTCATGCTAAACCATCAGCTGGAATCCTCCGAGCCTGGATTTGAAGTTTTACATTCTTCTTAACCCACTCACCGGGCTGGCTAGGAGGTACCTGTATGCTTTAGCTTGTATGAGATGGCTGTTCCAGGTTGGTCGTGATGCATAGGTACACAAGGAATTTACTTTCAGTTGGTCATAAGAACTGAAATCTTAGTGGTCAATAGTTCATACAGAATTTGTGGGCTTAATTATATGCAACTTATTTGGAGAAAGTGAAGCATGCATTAGACTCAGAAACTGCCAAAACTGAAGCATCTTAAAACTTTTTAATGAGTGAACAAAATTACTGATACAGTAGTAATATTTTTATTATGCAGCCAGATGTGCATTACCAAAAATTAAAGATAAACATAATTAATACACTCAACTCTGTGCCAAATGTTAGTTTATGATTATTTGGCCTGTTCTTGGTTTGATGGGGTGGATGTCGTTTGTTGAGGGGGATGGATTACATCACTGTCAACAACTTTCTTTGCTGCCATCTCTCTTTGTAGCATAGCCTGCTCATGCATTGCCTTCACCATCTCCTTCATTTGTTTTTCTTCTTTCTCAAGTTGCATATTCATTATGATCTCTGCATTCTTATCAATTGGTTTGAAGTACTCTTCGATTGCAGCTTCCTGCAGAAGAAGACACAAGTTGGCAAGCATTAGTGCTGGTGCCATCAGACATCAGACTGACAAAAGCAACCATCCCTCTGAAAAGAATTCTATTTTATGAACCCCCTAGAGTCACTGCTTTTGGAGGGAGAGGTAACACACTGAAACAGAGTAAAATTACAACCAGCATTCTTGATTTCCCCTGCTAACAATCATAAATAGATTGCACAGCCAATCAAAACCAATCATTCGCCACTATGGTTGAAAGAACTCCAAAGAGGCCAATTTTTTGAGATTTTTATTTCATCGGCAAAAGATGCTCAGGTTGTTCACTGCACTAAGCTAACATCATATATCTTGCCAGAAGTTTGTGTGTGTTTTGTTACCAGAGAGTTTTTTTTTTTTGGTGGGGTGGGGGGGGTGCGCAAAAAAAAGTTGCTTGGCTAATGTGAGTTATTTCTTCCATGGTTTCAAGAACAAACCTACGGATGCTTCACTCTACACTGTTATTCTTTAGCCAACTGATTTTTGACTTAACAATATACATCTTCTTATATCTCTTCTTCTTCTAATAAGATGAAGTATTATTTCTTGTTGTTAATGTGGCAGCATAACTCATAATGTCCATACTTTTTGTCTGATACATCTAGCATGGACATTATAGGTACTACTGTCCCTCTTTCAATGAGAATGTCATCTGAAATTCTTAATAACATGTACTATGCATTAAGTTTTGCACTTGTGTGAGTACGATATAAATTGTGTACTCTATCTGCTGATGCTTCATGCATACTTTTAAGTAGAGATGAATGGCGTAGATATTCAAGAGAACAGGTACTTTGAGAGGGGGCTTACTGTTTCTTCCAGCTGATGGTTGAGTGCTTGCATCTGCTCAACCATGCGACGAACCTCTGCCAAAATAGCCTGTTCTGGAATCCTTCTCAATTCTTCCTTCCTAGCTTATACCTAACAAACAAAACAAATAGATAGTCCTAAAGCAGCAACAAATGCATATTTCAAAAAACCTATGCCGTTCATACACAAGGATAACTATAATAATAGATGTGCAAGGCTTCAAGTAGAAATAACCTAACATCAGTCCAAGGCTCTTTGAACAGTAATCCCCAAACAGTAATGAACATATCAAAGGTGACAAAAATTGGTGGATCTTGTGCAATGAACTGATAGATGTCACAACAAATAAACAAACTTATCTATTCGAGGTCTCTCACCGTGTTTCAGAAGTATCTTCTCGAGCTTGTATTGCTTTCAACTCCATGAGTGCATTACTTAAGGTATATATATGTGGAAGAGGATTCAGATAGGAAAAGCCTATGGAATTATGATGATCCTCTCTCTGTCTTTAAATTCCTGATATACATGATTTTTGACCTTTTTTCTTCATTTTTTAAACCTAATTAATTATCAAAAATGGACCATTCACCCTCTTCATTTAATCATGGTTTAGTCACCATGTTCACCTAGACCTAAGACCACAAGCACTTCTGCCTCCAGAAATGGATGTACAGCTTGTTAGCAACTTAGCATGAAAGTTTATGTTGTCTAGTTAGTCACTGAATCTCCATAAGTAGGTGTGAATGTAAACCAATCTTAATTGGCTAGCTTTTATCATGCAAGTCTTCGTCCATGAATTTGAATACAATTTCGAAGGCCTTCAGGGCTTACGTGCCCCGTCATATGGCTCTTACAATAATCAGAATAGCCAAAGGATTTGGTTTCCATAATATTCTCTGTGGAGGCTTCCATTTGACCTCTGGTCTGCACAACCACAATTTCTGCTGGAAAATTAGCAATTTACCAGAAAATGAGCACTTTATCTGGCCTCTTCTAGTTCCCGTAGTGCCCTCACAAAATCTATACACCACCTACAGGACAAATCATCAGTTTCAACAACCTCCCTAATTTGCGACAACTTTGGACAAATGGCTCACTAAGGATGCCCTGGACTCTGATCACACATCAAGCTCCTCTAGAAAATGATATTCCATAGAAATATTAAAGGGAAAACATGTTACTCTGTTAATGCACGAAGCTATAAACATAAGCATGCATTCTCTTCCAGAAAAAGAAAAGAAAAAAAGAAAAAGTTCTACCACATAAAAATGAAGCAACAAACATGTTTCCTATCAAATTAGTGCACAAAAGGCTTACAAGTATCTGTGTGCATGCCTGATAAGGCCCTCTAGAAAACAACATTCAATATAAAAGTTGTGCCTGCTATCATATTATCTAAACACACATGCCTTAGAACAAACACATCCATGCAAATGTATGTGCATCGCAACAAATATGTGGATAATTATGATACGAAAGAATAGCACAGACGACAGTAGCAGAAGGTGGCCTCGGAATAAATACTAATGGTCATATATGTGTGCTACAAATGATAATGAACCTTTTCGATACGCCTTTGGAGTTGTAATCTGTATGCTCTAATTCTTCTTTCTTCATATCCCGAGAGCACCCTGACCATAAACCACGCTTTCCTCCCAAACTCCAACAATTTATCCATAGCTATATCAAATGCACTTTTCCTGCAAAGAACTACACAGCAGCATGAATACAAAAACAAAAACATACCAAAAGAACCATCAATAAATCTAGAAAACAACAATGTCGTCGAGACAATTTTAAGGATTCACAATAAATTACGCGAAATAATTAAGAATTATACCAGCGATTAGTAATAAAAGAGTGTTCTCTCTTCTTATTAACTCAAATTGGGAATTTAGCCAGCTGAAAAAGGGATTAGGACTTAAAAACAGAGACCTTAGCAACTATAAAAGTTTGGAGCAGATATAAATTAAGGAATTAGGGATAGAGCCTTGGGCTATGAGATTTATATAGTGCTAAGGGCGGCTGGCTTAGGTTGTGTTATCTAACATGAGTAGGGATCTGAGGTTGGGCTTACGGGATCTTCTCCTCCGCCGCGAAGACAGAAGCGCGGCCGAGGCAACCGCGAGAGGGTTTTGGGTAGAGCGCGCGATTCGTGAAATCGGCGGTCGGCGACCGTCGCCGGCAGAGTCGGAGTTCGGCGTGATCGTGAGGGGGCGGCCGACGGCCGCCGGCGGTGGGATGGGGGGCAAAGAGAGACGGAGAGAAGAGGGTGTATTGCGGAGCGCAGGGTCGGGACTCGAGAGGCCGGGATTTGGACCAGGCCAATTTTTACTAAAAAATTCGACCGGAGATGGGCCCGAGCGCGGGCCATGTCAGCCCTAGCCCGGTTTGGGACCCGACTGGACCAGAGTCCAAACTGCGTGTGAAGGGCAGCAAAAGAGGAGGGAGGAGAGTGGAGCAGAGGTGTAGCGGAGGGAATAGCAAGGTTTTGAAAGGGTAGATTTAAAAGCACGGAAATGAACTGATATATATATATATATATATGTAAAAGAGCTTTAAACACCAAGATATTGTATATATTTATGTCAGGTCACGAGTCTAAATGTGTGTGGAAGGGGTTTTATGGATCATCATTCGTAGCGAAAAAACAGGTACAAAATGGCTTCTAAATTTGCTAAAATAGGACACATCATGAGACGCATAGGGAGTTACGATATTTGTAGCAACATATCTGGAGGCTAACTTGCCATTATCTGTTAGTAATTTATTATGATTCTCTTCCTCTCCTTGATAGGTATTTACTATAGTATCTCCAATAATAATATAAACTTCTACCAATAGGCGATTACTAGAAATGGACAGTGGTATGTAAAAAATAAAAAAATAGTGGTAGCCTCCTAATCAGCAATGCTATTTACTCCTCTACGGACAGAGCAGTCAATCACCAAGAATCAAGAACCAAAGGATGAGAATATTTGTCGTGGAATGCCATAGCAAATAGCCACCTAACCACGATGGTTGAGTCCCCCTCCAATGCTACTTGACCACTGAACCACTATCTTTACTTTTCAAACATAAAAATTAGATTATAATATATACATGATATATATTAAAAAGTTATAATTATATTTTGGCAAGTGAGGTTTGTTTTGGTTAGATCGGTGCTTTGTTCCATGCCTACCTATATGATCATGAATTCTAGGCTACTTAAGAGGACGCTCAACGAGATGGAATAGTTGGTCGGGAAGGCTCTTTGGATTTTTTCGGAAGAATTTATTTATTAGCCTAGAGTGTGTCAATCAATGCACGAGGGTGAGTTGGGTATCTAATCACCATCAATTAGATAGGGGTCAAGTTCATGACCGACTCTCAGAATTTATGAGCATCTTCAATGCAGATAAAATACGGAATTGAGGGACTAATCAAGTCTAGCAGTCGTTGCTCCTTTATCTATACACTCGGTTGCCCCCAAGCTTTCCTTTAGATCTAGGCAATTGATTGCTGATGGAAGTTCCATCAATATGCTTAGTGACCCCTAGATTTCTACTATTCCCTTTGCTCTTCGATTAATGGGCTTAGATGGAGTGAGGATGTGGGACCAAGGGCTCATCGAGGCATGCTTTGTTGGCAAGCTTAGTCCACGAGTCTTCTCTATAGAAATCTTTTGGGTGATTATCTTAATAGACTACTATGGAATGGGTCAGCTCTTGGAGAGTGGAAGTTAGTGAGCTGTAATTCCTCCTCAAGAAGCCAATAATGTGACCATAGGACCTGGTTTAGGTGTGGAGATTGTGGATTACCCTAAGGTGGCCCTCTTCATTTGGAAGGTAACATGGAATTGATTACCATGTAGGAGTTTCTTGTACCATCGTAGTGTTATTGTTCTCCAATACTATGATCAATGTGGTGACGTAGAGGAAACGATTGGCCGTGTCATCTTTAGATACCCAGGAGCCTCACTTACATGGGGTCAATTGTTTAGTTGGTTGGCTCTTCCATCCAATCATGGGATAAGAAGAACTTCATTTAGTTCATTGATTGGCCGAGCCGAACTAGGACTGTGTGACAAGGGTTGACTACTTGTCTTTGCTATAATGCTTATTACATTTGTTAGGATTTGACGCCTCGAGATTCAGCCCACATTGAGCCCACAGCGAGGTTCGCGGCGAAAAACGGAGTCCAACGAGACCAAGATCACCTGAATCGGAGCTCGGATGGAGAAGATACGAGCTTTCGAAGATGGCACGAAAACCGAGGCGGCAGAGGACCGCCGGCGGCGGGCGGCAGCGGCGCGGCCGCAGGCGGCGGCGCGCGGGACGCGCGTCCCAGGCCCGCTGGCCCGCGTGGGACGCGGGACCCAGGCCCGGGCGGGACGCGGGACCCAGGCCCGCGCGGGACGCGCGTCCCAGGCCCAGGCCCGCGCGGGACGCGCGACCCAGGCCCAGGCCCGTGCGGGACGCGCGACCCAGCAGCCTGCTGGCCCATCCCCGGTCCACCGTGGACCTGGTGGTCCACGGCGCGTCCTGTGGACCGCGTGGACGTTTCTCACTCGTTTCTCGCGGTCCACGGCCCTATTCCGTGGACCGGAGCGCGATCTAAGGGTCCAGAGAGCTTCCGGTGTTGATCGGACGGCTTGGGACGTGATTTGGCTTGATTAAGGATTCCTAATCACTCTCTAACCTATGTTTAAGGCTTTAAAAAGCCTGAGACACAGTAGAGAACGAGAGGTTTGGTTTCTAGCCGCCGTACGAACCGAGAAGAGAGAGAAAAGTGTGAGTGAGAGAGGAGCAGGAGGCTCCTGGACAGCGGTCGCCAGGCTCTTCAGGGGTTCAGGGGGTCTCCAAGAGAGAGAGAGAGCTTTTGTGAGGGAAACTTCATGTGAGAGATAATTGGGTGTACAAGGGTTGAGGGTGAGGTCTCCTCTTGTAAAATTTTCTTTTCATAGTGAAGTTTGCATGCCCCGTGGAGGCGAGCCCTTTTGTGGCTGATCCACGTATTTTGATTGTTTTTCCTTTTGTTTTGTTTCTTCTTTCTTCCTGCTGCATCGCGTGGTACTGAAAGGGTCTTGGGAGGTGGTGTCCTAGCCAGACATCCACCCAACAACATTTTGGTAACTAAAAATAGAAGAATCTTTGATAGCACTGATGATATCCCTACTAAGATCATGACGAGAGTCATAATTAATGCTACTAACTCCAGGAGGGCCAGAGATTCAAAAAAATTTCCAGATAGTTGGGAAAACTTGGGGTTCCGCTACTATGATTTCTGCATTTCAAATGATGTACTTCTCATCGAAATCTCCATCCATAGCTTTTTCAATATCAACTTCGATAGCTATATTAAAAACAATAGGCAACACGTTGGAGCTAGTTTTGTGATTTGTGATGAGAGATTTTCTCTTGTTATAGCTGGTGGCTTCTTTCTCTCTGACTCATAAGTATCTCAAGTTGAGTTGAGAGCAGCATAGGAACGTTTGATTTTTGCTATTTCTATCATATAGATTAACAAAATTATTTTGGAGAGGGATTCCAAGATGATGATTTCATGGTTATCTAATGAATCTCAGCTCTTCGATAGCTATCTTCACCAAATGATTGTATTAGAAGGCTTATGATACTCCTGCGTATCTATAAGGAGAGAAATAGTGCAGTTGATTAGGTGGCATCTTACGGTGAGCGCATGGGTAATTTGATTTGGGCATCTACAATCAACATTCTACTCCGTCTCCATCACACGATTTTATTTCATGCTTATGGTTATTTTTATGATAATGCTTCATGTTACGTAGCCGGCCTAAAAAAAAAAAATAATAATAATAAATAATAAAAAAAGGTCCTGCTGAGATGGCTGCGCGTATTCCGCTTCGTCTTATGCAACATCGCCCCACCCGGAGACAAAATATAGGAAAGGAGAAAAGACCAAATCCATCTCGATGTCTCCCGTGTTCTGTCTTGTACTATTGTGGAATCACTCCGCTTCCCCTTGCCCTTGCCTCCTCACTCGTTAATCAAAGAATTCTCATAAATAATGATACTTTAATCTTCTCCATCCCCTTTTTCGATCCCAGCGGATCCGAACATTCGAATCTTTCGCTCATTCGAGTCGGAAATGCGACAATGGGATCGAAGAAGAAGGGCTCCATCAGCGAAGATGATGTCTCGATCCTTCTCCAAAGGTTTTTCTGTTTCTTAAATGATCATTTAATTTGATTTTAGGGAGTCTTCATGCGTCGTATCGATTCTTTATTGAGAGATTTCGATCCATGGCATGGATTGGATAGCTGCCGAATTCTTTATTCTTAGATACTAATCTCTGATGGAAGAAGTTTGGGTGTTATTCGTGAAGTTGTAGAAGGTTGAAGAAAATGCGATTTTGTTCTTGGATGATATTTTTCATGAACCAGGTTTAAAAAAAAAAAAGCCCTACTTTATATAATAATCATAAAATTTAGGACACCAGGTTGGAACCGGGTTTTGCTTTTAAAATCCCTTTGTTGTGGGTTTTGGTTTTTATATAAATCCCCTGTTTTCTGTGTTATCATGCGGATTGCTTGTGTGAGAAGATTAATGTGGCGGTTTTTACAAGATCTCGTTGGAATTTTTGGAATTTTCAACTGAAGGTACCACTTTGGACACGGATTCACCAACTGTGACATGTTTGGGATTTTACTGTTTTCCACATTAGGGTTTTGGAGAGGCAAAGGGGGTAATCTTGCTGCAATTTTATCTAGCTCCAGAAAATACCTTTTGGGTATACTTTGGTTTGATCTTTCAGGGAGGCAGATGCAACGTATATGGACTTCCTGCTAATCCAAGTTTACTCAACTAGCAGCTTTTACATATTATGCAAGCTCTGGATTCAAATTGCTATTGGCTCTGTACAAGTTGATTCTGCAAACTCAATCTGTTGCTTTGTTTCTCTGCTGAAGACACCCTTATGTCTTAAAGCTGTTCAAAATGGCGACTGCTAATGATATTTGGGGGAAGCAGAACTCCTTGAAAACCATCGAGTCAAATAACTAAGACTCTTTGAATGCTCGTAATTCTATTAGATAATCTGCTAGCCCCTTCTCTTTAGCTGTCATTGAATGGTTGTATATCAATTGAACACTTTGGAATATTATGGAAATTGATATTATTTGATATTTTCATGTTCATACAATTAAATATTTTCATTCTTTTTTCAAATTCAAAACTCCAGACAATATGTACGAGACAAGCTTTTTATTCTGTGAACGGTTCAAACACTGTTATTCTCCCACCACTGTCTGTTATTTCCTGCTACAACAGACAATAACAGCTGTCATAATGGCTGTTATTTTAAATCGAATCAGCTAGTTATAGCTGTTTTTTTCCATTTCAGTGGTCAGATGGGATCCGCAATCAGCTTAATTACACCTTAATCATGGTAGTTAAAAAAGACTTTTATAAGATGACAATGTCATGCAAAAGGGTTATGCAGCTGATGTGCAGCTTCACTGTGAAAACTACAGCCTAGTTCTTTTGCTTTTCATGCGAGATTTCCATATTAAGATAGCTGGAGGGAAATTGCACTTTATTATGTTGGAGAGGACTATGTGGGGTAATGGTGGTGGTTGATTCTGGGGAAATAATGGAAGGAAATAAGTGTGCTATGGCAACTGCGTCCCACATGCCCTCCCACTGGAGAGAGAGAAAGGGAAATAGTTGCTAGTGGTTTTTGTGGCTGACAATGATTTAATAAGTGGTTTAGACAAAACAAGCATGCTATTTTTTAGTAATAATCACATGCCATTGTATTGTATATTATTCTATGTTACTCTTGTTAAGAAGCTAATGATAAATTGGGAAGGAAAATTGGTTGTCAAAATCTTTATGAAATTGAGACTCATTTCTCATGATATAGATTCCAAAAAAGCATTTTCTTCTCCATACTGCAAAACCAAGCAGATACAGTCCATATGTTAAAATATGCGTTGTTCTTGCTTTCGCTCTCTCTCGCTCTCTCTCTCTCTCTCTCTCTCTCTCACACACACACACACACACATGCATGCACGCACACACCAAAAAAAAAGACTTCATAAGAAATTTTTTTTAAAATTGTCTTAATTCTTTCCTGATTATTACTGAAGTATAAATGATATCACTTTGTTATCATTGTTTGAATTCCCAAACAAACATTTGGAGACATTCAATGAGCTCATTGGCTTCTAGGTGTAAATATGGTAATGATGCACGTTATGACAGGCTAAGAGATGACACAATCCATGATTCAGTATTATGCACTCCTTGTCTCCATACACATGTTCAGATATTCAATTAGGTGCATGTGAATATTTTCATTAAGTTTTGCTTTTAAAGAAAGAATGGTACCACAGAATTATTGAACATATGGATAAAATGTCTTTGCATCGTTTGCAAGACATATCGCACATATATGGCATTGATTTTATATGTCTATTACGATCCCTTTGATTTCAAGAACCTTTTATTACTTGATCTAGGTGGAATTTCAAGCCTCTTTGGAATGGTGTGTATTCTTCTTCAAGGCTGTTAATACGAAGAAGGATGACCATATTATTTACACAGTTAAGCTCATGCAGCCAGGGAATGACTTAACAATTGTGTTAAGCTTTGGAAGGGTATAGATGAAATGAAAAGAAGGCATGATTTGATATGGGGAATCACATTCACGTTTAGAAGACAAGCTAAAAGAGCTGAACCAAAACACAATTTATGATTTCTTTTATGTATTTACTGTCATTGTTATGTAAATCAACAATAGAGAGAACTGTTGAATAATTTTCCTTCTAGAAGGTCAAGGTTGTGTTGTATATGTTATATTTCAACGGAAATAAAGCTCTGTATATTCCAGTCTTCAGTAAAGGAAGCTGACTGTATAAACCTTTTGGGTTGTATATTTGGCTGACATCCGTTGCTCTTGCTTACATCAACTTTTGTTTTTCAGGTATTCTGCGACATCAATTCTTTCTCTTCTCCAGGAGATTTCTCAGTTTGCTGGTCCAAAAATAGACTGGAATGCACTCGTGAAGAGAACTTCAACTGGGATCACTAATGCTCGGGAATATCAGATGCTATGGCGACATCTGGCCTACCATGACAAATTGCTGGACAAAGTGGAAGACAGGAGTGAACCTTTGGTTTGTTGACTATCTCGTGCATAAAACATCAAATATTGTCAGAGTTGCATTTACCAGATACTTCCATTATATTAGGAGCATTTGCAACACTTTTAGGTTTTTACCATAGATTTGTTCAGTTCCAACCTTCCACTTCTTCTCGTGATAGCCATCTAATCTGGGTTCTCACATTTCAGATAAGATGGTATTACTAGTTGTTCAGATGTTGGTTTTGTATATATTGATTAGCGCTGCTCTACATATCATTAGTTATTGTATTGAGTATTGACTATATTACTAAAGAAACTTAACTTCATCTAACCATATGGAACTTGTTCAGATCCTCCCTATTTCCCTTTGAGAATATCAGCACTTGGAAACTAATAGTGATGAATCCGTCTTTTTATGTGGCTTTGAACCCATTATACTGGGTGCATGATGAAGGAATAAATTTGCTTATGCTTTCTTAGAACCACCCACCTTAAGTAAAATTCTTGTTTCCTTTTGCTTATTACTTGGCATGCTTCTGATAGACCAAATCAAGGATCTGGTTCCAATCTCAGTTGCACCAAACTTGTGCAATATTGTTCTCGTTATTGCCCCATTCAACTATTCTAGGAAACTACCTCATGCTATAGCTAACAGGATAGAGTAACATGCCAACAATCTTCATGATCCGCTACATGCCACTTGTAAAATATGTGCCATTGACAAACCATCACAAGTACTCGTAATAAACAAACTCTAGTTAAAAAAAGTTTTAGTAAATATTTTTTTAAAAAAAATTTAATGAGCAAACTTTAGTAATGTATCTACCAAGTATCGCTGACTCAGAACCAGGCACCATGCTGGTCAACCAACCGATGGTACGAGTTGGTATGCCTCCGTATCGGACCATATCGGCCCTAATTGACACAGAAACAGAGGATGAATTGGTAGGAAAAAGAGAGAGAAAGTAAGAGTGGGGAGGGAGGGAAAAAATGGAAGGCCGACAGAGATGCCTGCAATGGCTATCGAGGGCAGTGGAGGCCTCCTAGGCTTCGCGGTCCTCCATAAGAAAAATTAAGAAGAGAGAGAGATAGAGAGAGGGGAAAGGAGGGGAGAGGAGGGAGGGCAAGGCGGCGGGGAGGCCGTTAGAGGTCGTTGGGGCCCAAAACACTCTCACGGCCGTCACTGTTTCGAAAAACCCGATGAAACAGGGGCTTTGCCTCTATTTCAAACCTATGGTGGCCGCGAGGGATTTTGGACCGCCCGACAGTCACGACGCCACCCAACGGCCTCCCCATCACCTTCCCCTCCCTCCTCTTCTCTTCCTTCCCCTCTTTCTCTCTATCTCTCTCTCTTCTCAGTTTCTCACTCTTTCTTGGAGGACCGTGGAGACCTGGAGTCTCAACGGCCCTCCGGCGGCCTCGACGGGTCACCATCGGCCACCGCCGGCCTTCTCCTCTCCTTCCTCTCCTCTCTCTTCCTCTCTTTCCTTTTCCCTCGCTTTGTTTTCATCGGTATTCCGAATAGGACACCTGAACCGTATCGATTAGCCACCAGTATGGTTTGGCATGCCCCGAACCATCGGTTCAGCGAACCTACTATCTATTTATATCACATCTCTTGATTGAATTCGTATAGTGACCTGGAGTGTGGACTAAACTTAGTGCATGCATTATCTTCTATTAATACCACAAGCACTTTGTTGGTCATAGCACTGGACAAAAATTTAAAGAACATAACTGTTTCCCTGTTAATCCTTTTTCCCACCACCCATCTCCTATCCACGATGTTATATCTCATTCGAATAGTGTACAAATGAGCATTTGTATTAGTGTGAAAATAGTTGGTTTTATCTTAAAAACAGAACTATCACCATAGACAATTGTTCTCAAAAAGACAAAAAGAAAAAACACTTGCTCCTAAAAATCATTGGCTTGTTCATTTCAAAAATCCTTGTTCTTCCTTCCATTGAGCTTTATTTTTATCTTTCTCCCCTCCATGACACTTCTTTTGGTGGAAAAGAAGATGCAAATAATGCTATAGGATATTTCAAAACACCCATTTCTTCTTCTAATTCTGTCCAAGAAAAAGCTACAATTCATCAACAATATCTGCCAATTCCATCATTCAACTAGCTAAGATTTCCATCATTGGCAAAATATCATGAACTCTCTGTGCTTACATTACATGAACTCAATCAACTGCTGTCCAGACTTATCAGCATCGAATGCATCACAAAGGAAAGCAAGCCTCGAGATATGAAGGTATAACAAAGTGATCTACTTAATAGATGGCAAGCCTCTTTTAGCTATAGAATAAACAAAAGCTTGCCTGTGCAATAGATGGATCAATGACTTATATTCAATGGAAGCTAACCTATTCTCAGCTTGCAAATTCTTGCTATAAACTCTTATGAGGAATCTTCTATGACTATAAGCCTGACTCCTATTCTCAGCATGCAAATTCTTGCTATAAACTCTCGTGAAGACTCTCTTACAACTATAAGCCAGAGTCAGGACTCTAAAACTTTATGCGACAGTCTTGCCTCTACAGTAAACAAATCCAATGTAATAATAACTAATTGCCAAATATTGATATTTATCATAAAACATGAATTCCCCTGCCAATGAAAGCTGTAGAACATCTTAAACCAGCATATACCCATATTGCAGACAAGATCTATTATTCCTCACAAATCATGATCAACTGTCAATGTTTATTACAAAGCCTAAGCCCCCTTACTGTACTGTTAGAATGGTAGTTTTCAATTACATCCCCACTGAAAAACTAGCCATAGATTTCATCATTTAAAAGCTGGTTGTTTCACCTCTAGGACCAATGATATTCTTTATGGTTTAAGTTGATGTATTTGGTTCTTATAACTTGGCCTGCATTCCATTTGGCAGACTACTTACCAGGATTCCACTTTCCTCTCCACTTACCCACTAAAATCATATTTCATGTTGATCGTGCTTATTACCATCAAGGAAAAACAATTTTGGTGGTTGTTTACTCATATGTTAGGTTACCCTCTTCTATAGTAAAACATTTTCTTTTTTCCTGTTTTATGTTGCTTTATCATAAAACTAGTAGTATTTGATGCAATTAAAACTGCAGGATGATGACAGTGATTTGGAATTTGAATTAGAAGCTTTTCCTGCTGCAAGTGCTGAAGCAGTATCAGATGCCACAACTTGTGCTAAGGTGTAATCATCAATATGTTGGACATATGAGCTAATTGAATATAGTACTTTCTTTTTATGTTATTTGCAGAGGTGACATGTATGCATGTGTAAAGTTTTCATGAATAAGGCCTAATGGTTTAGTTGCTTCCTTTGGATCCAGTTCTTCATTTTGTTATGTTTGTTGATATCTTTCCTTCATGCGACTGTTCTTGACCACCTTCAGAAGGTGACCTGCCACTAGTGAAAGGCATGGACATTTAAATCGATTACTGTATTGATTGTCCATCTGTCATGATTTGTTCTTTCACATGTTGTTTTAGTGGCAGGGCATTTTGATTTTTCAGTGGCTTTTCGAGAACTTTTTCAGGGATTGATCTGCAACAGTTGAAGATTGCTTTACTTATTTTAAAGGGCTTATATCTATCTGCATTCTATCATTTGCTGAAAGAATAATGGCTACCACTATAATGGAATCATGATCTAGCCATGTTACTGGTTAACTTCGATATGCATTTGGTGATATGGTGGACAGCGGACCACAACTCTGCTAGCCGGTCTGTGACAAGTCCTTTGAGGCTGTAATAGATAGTGCCCAAATAGTTGACATGAATATATTCCTTTCCTCTCTAAAAATCAATAATGTATTTCCATGCTAAGGCACTTGACCTTGAACATAGAAAGTGATTACCATACTTGTCTCTCATCTTATAAATGACCAATCACCAATATATCTAGTGTGATTTTAATATGCCTGTCAAACAAGTTATTCTTCAGAATTGCTGATTCTTAATGACACATGCATGCTGGGATCTCACAGTTCACATTTGTTGAGACCAGATTCTTTCCAGTCATGTGCCTGTTTAACTAAGAACTGAGAAATTATACTTGAATCAGAATCCAGTGAAGTAAAATGCTACTGCTGTGAAAAGACTTTCACATCCTGTTATAGTTGCAGTGTATGGATGCTATTCTGAAAATGCACAATTCTAGAAGAGAAAAAGACATGAGGACCAGCATGTGGTATTCAGCAGATATTTACCTAACAAGCTTGATTGAAGTGAATGCATCAAGCTATCAGTATATGTGATTCACATGGGGAAAATAAAATAGGAATGTAAAGGACTTGAATCAACTTCTCTTGAAGCAGGTGGAACAAACTATGACTGGGTAAATATGCCTCACACCACACTGATCAAGTTGTAACTTCTCTTTGGCCCATATTATGTGGTTAATTTGTTGATTTTTGTAACCTTGTCTCTCTATTCATGGGGATAAGTGTAACTTGGTCACATCTGGTTCCTACTTTCTACTAAATGATGTGTTCTTAAGTTTTGTAGCATTTCTGTCATAGTTTCTTGTTAATGCACCTGTGACCTCTTTATATTATCCGTTCATTCTGTAAGGATTTGTGCTTTGGATAGGCAGTCATTTGAGTACACTTTTGGTGATTTCTCCAAAGAAAAAAGTTTGGGTCAAGAGGTATCAAACATGTTGCAGTGCTTAGGAAGTTTTGATTACCTTTACAATGATAAGTGTCTTGAACTCCATGCTCACATAAACATGCATATGAGTTAGTGGTGTCAGTGAATGTGCGCACAATTGAAGCATTGGTTTATGCTTCTACTATGCTTGCTTTGAGAAAGTTTTAACTCACTGAAACTGTTCCCACATTCTGTCAGTAAATGCACGCTTTGCAAATAGAAGAGAAGAATTTTCTCTCTCCACATATTTTTTTAAATCTCCTGACTTGCTACATCAGAATGATGGCAACATAATTATTTTATTAAATGTATGGCCAGATTTTGATCTCGTCAGGCTCTTCACGTGAATCAGGCCCAATAAGTCGTACAAACCTAGAAGCTTCTTTGACCAGAAACTTACCTGATAACCAGACACCACATGACCCTTCAGATAAACAACAGCTGGCTCATACCGCCGGCGGAACAAATGCTGTGGTTCCTCGTTCTGTCCAGAAACAGCCACTAGCAACAAAAAGGTCTGCTGAAGTGTCTGATGGAAATGGATCAGCTGGTTCAGGCTTGCGTGCTAAAAGGAGAAGGCAAGCATGGACTAAAGAGGAGGATATGGAATTAATAGCTGCTGTGCAGAAGTGTGGTGAAGGGAATTGGTCAAACATTCTTAAAGGAGACTTCAAGCACGACAGAACTGCTTCACAGCTATCTCAGGTACCACTACACAGAATATTTACCATGCATTTAGCTTATATCTTTCAAAAAGCTCTTATATTAAGATGACATTGATAGGTTTCTTCCTTTTCCTGCTTTTTGTTGATTTTTGACATTTCTCAGTACTAATGGCCACATGTTTTCGCTTTGGTGCTGATGTGTATGCGTCATTCACTTATTGGAGGATTGAGAGGAAAGAAATGCCTCTTGGAACTTTATCACTTGTTTATTGGGCTTCTTTTTCTCCTTGTTGAAGTGTTCTGTGATCTAAATGACTTGCTTATTATCCTTCTTGAGAATGTACATGGCACATGTAATCTGGACGAATGTAGTCATATGCTGTTGTTGACTAAGATCCGTTTTTCATTGTCAAGATCTGTAGGTTCGTTCCTTCCCATGATCTTCATTTTCCATAGCTATCTGTTTCTACCTGATCTCCTTTTGCTACTAGATGACGATACCAATGAAAATAACCACATGGTGGCTAACCTATTTACTGATGAATTCTAAAGTAACCTCAACAAGTAAATTTTGACATGTGCTTTTTTAGGAACACGTTGTAAATGCCATTGGCATTGCTAGTGTGGGAAAAGTATTTGGCTGAGTTTCGGTTCTGGTTATGAATTAACAAATGTTTAGCAAGAGGAAAGCTGCAACATAAAAAAAGTGTGTTGATCTGGATGTGAGAATGGAAGTTATGCAGAACCACTGCTAAGAATATGATGACATGTAACTAATACTTTTTGCCTTCAATTTTCCAATATTCGTCATAGCTTCAGTGGATAATGATCTATGTCTTTTAAATATCTTCAGAGATGGGCCACCATTCAGAGGCGCCAGGCCAACTTAAATGCAGGTTCCAGCAACAAAACAGTCAACTCAACACGGTCTGAGGAGAGGCTGGCAGCACAAAAGGCATTTTCCTTGGCTGTTGATATGCCTATGACTGGAAGCTTATCAATATCAGCTATACTATCAGGTGTTTCCTGATTTTTGTTTTCGATATTGTCCAGTTTGCGATTGTTTGACCAAACTACTTGGATACCATATTTAATGTTAAATTTTTAGAATAGTTATCATCACATCCATTCTTTGTTGCAGTGTAAGGATATTTTTGTCACCATTTTAATAAATAGGCATTTTGTTCACCTCTTACAAGAAATCCAGATCCTATTGTGTGCCATGTAATGTGTAATTTGGAAAATTAATAGCTAAAGATCATATGCTGATTCTGATTTTTGGAAAGTTAATAGCTAAAGATCATATTCTCATTCTGATTTCTTTATATTTTATTCCTGGGCGAGATTGATTCTCTCTCTCTCTCTCTCTCTCTCTCTCTCTCTCTCTCTCACGCGCGCGCGCGCCCACACCCACTCTTCTGCATCAATTTTATGTTTCATCTGTGATCCACAGTACAATGGGTAAAAAATTAATTTTACTCAGACTAACCAGACATCATTTGAATATGGAACAGGTTCTACACAATCAAACACACCACCCAGTTCTGCTCCACTCTCAGCTTCAGTATCTGAGGCGTTGCCTGCTTCTGTTCCTCTACAAGCTTCCACCCAGGCAACATCCCAAAAAGTAGCATCAAACACTTCAAATAAGCCTCGAACAATCCCCAAAAAAACAACGGCCCCTAGCAAGCCATCTGTAGGTCCCAATCCTTTGATACAAGCTGCTGCCTTTGCTGCTGGAGGACGCATTGCAACTCCTTCCACCGCTGCCTCTTTGTTCAAAGCTGCACAATCTAAAAGTGCTGTTCATATCAGACCTGGGGGATGCTCTAGTCCAAAATCTCCAATTATGACTGCTAAATCATCACCTGCCACTAATATGGTGGGATCACAGCCACCAAGTGTCCGCTATGCTCAGCCAGCAGTCACCATGCCTGCACCAGCTGTAGCAAGTTCAGTGTTGTCTTCGACCATGCCCAGGCATGGAATGCAGCAACTGCAAGTCTCCTCTCAAAGAACTACAAGTAATCCTCTGACCAGCTGTGCTGCAGTACCAAACTTGTCAGCTCCACCAATATTGTCAGAATCCAAGCCACCTGCTGATTCACAAGAAATTGCTGAGAGCAATAGTGATATTGCTTTCCCTGTTATCCCAGCCATTGATGTTGATGAGTTGTTGGCTGAAGAGGTTAAAGATGCAGATGAGTTGGAACTGGATGGTGCCGTAGCACAGAGCCATCAAACGGAATTGCTGAGCCTGGATGTGGGTGAGAATGACAACAACATCATCAACAATACTGCTTGTGGCATGCAACAAGCTATAGCTGGAGGTATGGACATCTCAAAATCACAAACTGATGAGAATCAAACTGTCACTAACAAAACAGTTTCACCTGACACTGGAGCAGCTGAGAACAAAGCCATGGAAATTGATGTTGGTGGATCTCAGATTCCAGTTGAAGAGGGCACTAAATTGGCCAGCAATAGCCAAAGCCTGTATGTTGTGAGTTCTCATACTCAAATTGTGGCTCAAGAACAGTTGGCTGGTACAGAGGCTGTGGTTGATGAGGTCAAGCAGAGTTGCATACAGGTGGAACAGCATGCAGTATTAGAGGACATTGCATCTGACAATAAATCATCTGTTGATGATGAGGCAGAAAGCGAGGAGCTCCTTGGACTCGAGGTCGGCGCGGATCCAGGTGCGCGGGGGATGGAGGTAGCTACGGCACTCGGGACAGTGGACGACGGCACCGTGGCGGGGGAGACCCTCGGTGATGTTGACGCGGGAGCGGAGGCAGCGCACGCACATGTTGGCCGGGTTGGGAGCCATCGCAACGCCGCAGATGCAGCACAGCACCGTCCCCACCGTCTGCACCGGCACGAACATCCCCGACGCCTCCAGCTCCATCGACGATGGTGTCGTCTTCTCTCCTCTCCTCTTAGGGTTCGGAGAACCCGATGGTGATCGAATAGGCGGCTGTAGATCAGGGTCCGGAGGGAGAAGAAAGAGCAGTTTATCAGGGTTTATAAAAGACCGGCACTTTTTCTACGGTGCTCCAAAGGGCATTTACGGTATCTCATATTTAAAAAAATCCTAACTGTCCGATTTATAAAGGACGGCAAGAGATGGTTTACCGGAAAGTTTCCGTAGCCAGTCACGATCGTGGCTGTGCGGGTAATTTCTTCAAAATTCAGTGGCATTTTCAAAGTTCGAATGGGTAGTGCTGTAATTGTTGAGAGCTTTAGGGATGTTTTCAAAGTCATCTTCTTCCTCATCTCCCGATTATTTTCAAACCGGTGTTCTTCTTCATTTTTCGATCCATATCCTGTTGGCGATCAGCATGTGAGAAGAGGTAGTAGATCATGTGAAGTGACAATTGGTGCTCGTCGACGGTCGTGGAGGATGTCTTCGTCTCGTTGGTGTTCGTCGGTGGCGTGCGGCGGCAGCCATGATGTTCTGGATTCATGGGATCATTGCCGTATTGGTTTTCTCCACCAGACATTTGATCACTGTTCCGGTCGACCGTTCATCCAAGGAGTACCCTTTCCTATTTCCCGCACACGATGAAATTCGGAGCCACCTTCCAACCAACATTTTCCCCCAGTTGTTTCATGAAATGGTAAGTGGTTTGTTATGAAATTCTTTTAATTCATTTGATTGGTTTAATTCATCTAATAACAAAAGTTTTGGAGTTCCAGTGAGATACAAATTTCTCGAATTTTTCAGTCCTCACCTTTTACAAGCTTCATGCTTTTCAAGCTTGCAGATTTTTCTAATGTTATATATTATTTTTATGTATAGTTATTTAAGTTGCTTTCACGGTATATTTGATTTTGGTCAGGACTTAGGGCATTGTAATCAGGCTATACTCTTCCCGCCCAGTTATTCCCCAGACGAAGTCTCCAGCCTTGAAATCTGGATGGCCAGAATCAAGAACTTTGGCCACACCATAACCATTAAGGACCTGCAAATGTATGACCCAATTAGATTTATGTTCTGGTTCAGAAGTAAATGAAAGACAATTATATCATCAGATTATCAAAATTATGTGCACAATTGTTCAATAACTTATATAATCTTTTGACATACAAGCAAAAGTTAGAAGTTTAAATGGCAACTCAGACTTGTAATGTCTGAATATTTTCAGAAAATTGGATTTACAAGGTTGAAAAGGCTATTCAAAGTAAGGATTTATATCTGTATGTCTGTAGGTCATGTTTCCCATGAATACCACTAGTGACCATTGGTGGCTAGCTGTAATGCATGTACGCAAGAAGCCATTTCAAATTTTGAACTCTCTAGAGTGAGTCTCCATCAAGTATCCAAGCATGCTTTATAGTTGGGTAAGTTTCATACTTGTTTCAACATATTGTATATTAGGATGGTTATAATTCATAAATTTAATAGTCTTTATTAACATTATCATGATATCGATGCAGCGGTTAGGCATATAATGTTATATGAATATGACAGTTAAATGTTCACATGATTTGGGGATAGATTTGGCTGATTTGGATGTTACATTATGGCCTTCTGATGTAATTGATTCTATCCCGAAGCAGACAAATAGGTATGTTTGTGTTAAATATATCTATATATACATATATATATATTTAAAATAAATTTTTTCATGAAATTTTTATGAAAAATAGAGAAAAGAGATACTTTTGGAGCATGCAAAAATCAGGGAGAAAGAAGATTGGGGCGTGGAGATAATAGACACAAGACTAGGTGTCTAGGTAAGAGAAAAGAGAAGAAGAAAATGATCTTCTTTTAAGATTGCTGTGTTCACCTCTTTCCTTCCATCTTGAGTTTTCTGAGAGTGTCTCAGATCTAAAACTCATCCTATTTCTCATCTTTGGAAGAGTCCTAATCAAGAAGGAGGCATCTGATCGACCATCGAAGAAGGATCAGCGCAGTACTAGCATACTGTGCTGATTTTCTGGATCAGGACTTCTGATCGTGATTCATGGGCTTATGTGGACGACTCCTAGAGGCCGGACGCGTGTACGGCTCGCAATATCGTCCTCAAGCCTAGATCAAAAAAGTTAGAACGTCTAACTTGCAAGATAATAGATCTGATCTATTATATTTTACATACATTAGATGTAGTATAGAAATATGTTGATATGATCAACATGTAGTTCTTGCTCTTTATATTTTAATTTCTGATTTAATTCGATCGGTGGGAGGGTCTGTCAAAGCTTATCTTAGATACCATCAGAAATGACCAGATAAGCGGGCTGCCAATTAAAAACCACCATGCTTGGATACTTGATGGAGTCGTCCACATAAGCCCATGAATCACGATCAGAAGTCCTGGTCCAGAAAATCAGCACAGTATGCTAGTACTGCGTTGATCCTTCTTCGATGGTCGATCAGATGCCTCCTTCTTCTTGATTAGGACTCTTCCAAAGATGAGAAATAGGATGAGTTTTAGATCTGAGACACTCTCAGAAAACTCAAGATGGAAGGAAAGAGGTGAACACAGCAATCTTAGAAGAAGATCATTTTCTTCTTCTCTTTTCTCTCACCTAGACACCTAGTCTTGTGTCTATTATATCTCCACGCCTCAATCTTCTTTCTCCCTGATTTTTGCATGCTCCAAAGGTATCTATTTTCTCTATTTTTCATAAAAATTTCATGAAAAAATTTATTTTAAATATATATATGTATATATAGATATATTTAACACAAACATACCTATTTGTCTGCTTCGGGATAGAATCAATTACATCAGAAGGCCATAATGTAACATCCAAATCAGCCAAATCTATCCCCAAATCATGTGAACATTTAACTGTCATATTCATAAAACATTATATGCCTAACCGCTGCATCGATATCATGATAATGTTAATAAAGATTATTAAATTTATGAATTATAACCATCCTAATATACAATATGTTGAAACAAGTATGAAACTTACCCAACTATAAAGCATGCTTGGATACTTGATGGAGACTCACTCTAGAGAGTTCAAAATTTGAAATGGCTTCTTGCGTACATGCATTACAGCTAGCCACCAATGGTCACTAGTGGTATTCATGGGAAACATGACCTACAGACATACAGATATAAATCCTTACTTTGAATAGCCTTTTCAACCTTGTAAATCCAATTTTCTGAAAATATTCAGACATTACAAGTCTGAGTTGCCATTTAAACTTCTAACTTTTGCTTGTATGTCAAAAGATTATATAAGTTATTGAACAATTGTGCACATAATTTTGATAATCTGATGATATAATTGTCTTTCATTTACTTCTGAACCAGAACATAAATCTAATTGGGTCATACATTTGCAGGTCCTTAATGGTTATGGTGTGGCCAAAGTCCTTGATTCTGGCCATCCAGATTTCAAGGCTGGAGACTTCGTCTGGGGAATAACTGGGCGGGAAGAGTATAGCCTGATTACAATGCCCTAAGTCCTGACCAAAATCAAATATACCGTGAAAGCAACTTAAATAACTATACATAAAAATAATATATAACATTAGAAAAATCTGCAAGCTTGAAAAGCATGAAGCTTGTAAAAGGTGAGGACTGAAAAATTCGAGAAATTTGTATCTCACTGGAACTCCAAAACTTTTGTTATTAGATGAATTAAACCAATCAAATGAATTAAAAGAATTTCATAACAAACCACTTACCATTTCATGAAACAACTGGGGGAAAATGTTTGTTGGAAGGTGGCTCCGAATTTCATCGTGTGCGGGAAATAGGAAAGGGTACTCCTTGGATGAACGGTCGATCGGAACAGTGATCAAATGTCTGGTGGAGAAAACAAATACGGCAATGATCCCATGAATCCAGAACATCATGGCTGCCGCCGCATGCCACCGACGAACACCAACGAGACGAAGACATCCTCCACGACCGTCGACGAGCACCAATTGTCACTTCACATGATCTACTACCTCTTCTCACATGCTAATCGCCAACAGGATATGGATCGGAAAATGAGGAAGAACACCGGTTTGAAAATAATTGGGAGATGAGGAAGAAGATGACTTTGAAAACATCCCTAAAGTTCTCAACAATTACAGCACTACCCATTCGAACTTTGAAAATGCCACTGGATTTTGAAGAAATTACCCGCACAGCCACGATCGTGACTGACTACGGGAACTTTCCGGTAAACCATCTCTTGCCGTCCTTTATAAATCGGACAGTTAGAATTTTTTTAAATATGAGATACCGTAAATGCCCTTTGGAGCACCGTAGAAAAAGTGTCGGTTTTTTATAAACCCTGATAAACTGCTCTTTCTTCTCCCTCCGGACCCTGATCTACAGCCGCCTATTCGATCACCATCGGGTTCTCCGAACCCTAAGAGGAGAGGAGAGAAGACGACGCCGTCGTCGATGGAGCTGGGGGCGTCGGGGATGTTCGTGCCGGTGCAGACGGTGGGGATGGTGCTGTGCTGCATCTGCGGCGTTGCGATGGCTCCCAACCCGGCCAACATGTGCGTGCGCTGCCTCCGCTCCCGCGTCAACATCACCGAGGGTCTCCCCCGCCACGGTGCCGTCGTCCACTGTCCCGAGTGCCGCAGCTACCTCCATCCCCCGCGCACCTGGATCCGCGCCGACCTCGAGTCCAAGGAGCTCCTCGCTTTCTACCTCCGCCGCCTCAAGCCCCTCACCCGTCACGTCCGCCTCGTCCACGCCGAGTTCGTCTGGACCGAGCCGCACTCCAAGCGCCTCCGCCTTAAGCTCCGCATCCAGCACGAGGCCCTCCACGGCGCCATCCTCGAGCAGTCCCACCTCGTCGAGCTCACCGTCCACGACCAGCTCTGCCCCGCCTGCTCCCGCGCCCAGGCCAACCCCGACCAATGGTCCGCCGTCGTCCAGCTCCGCCAGCATGTCGCCCACCGCCGCACCTTCTTCTTCCTCGAGCAGCTCATCCTCCGCCACGGCGCCGCCGCCTGCGCCCTCCGTATCTCCGAGGCCGACCGTGGTCTCGACTTCTTTTTCGGTAGCCGCTCCCACGCCGTCAAGTTCGTCGAGTTCATCTCCGGCGTCGTCCCCGTCCGCTCCTGCTCCGATAAGCAGCTCGTCTCCCACGATTCCAAGAGCAACATCTACAACTACAAGCATACCTTCTCCGTCGAGATCTGCCCCATCTGCCGCGAGGACTTCATCTGTCTCCCTCCCAAGGTCGCCCAGGCCCTCGGCAACCTCGGCCCCCTCGTCATCTGCACCAAGATCTCCAACTCCGTTGCCCTCCTCGACCCCTTCACCCTCCGCTCCGCCTTTCTCGATGCCAGCCAGTACTGGCGGGCCCCCTTCAAGGCCCTGCTTTCCAGCCGCCAGCTCGTCGAGTACATCGTGCTCGACATCGAGGTG
The DNA here is from genome assembly GCF_000442705.2 of Elaeis guineensis. Classification (NCBI taxonomy): domain Eukaryota; kingdom Viridiplantae; phylum Streptophyta; class Magnoliopsida; order Arecales; family Arecaceae; genus Elaeis; species Elaeis guineensis. The sequence goes on from NC_026001.2 coordinate 6,331,334, forward strand.
GAGTCCTCGGAGGTGACCGTTGGGGGGTCGAGGTACTCCCTGGCTTATGCCCAGGTCGCCCGGCTGTCGGATTTCGGAAAGAACGACAACATCTTCACTGTCCGAACCCATCTCGGCCACCTCTTGAATCCCGTCGATTATGCCCTAGGTTATGACCTCTATGGGGCCAATAGCGGCGATCTCGAGATTGACCTGCCAGATGCGGTTCTGATAAAGAAGAGCTACGAGGAGAAGCACCGCAACAGAAGTGGAAAGGCTCGACCTTGGAAACTCAAGAGCTTGAACATGGACGTGGACAATACCTTTAAGGGCAGAGCTGACGAAGAGAAGAGGAATACCGAGTATGAGGAGTTTTTAAGGGACTTGGAGGAGAACCCTGAGCTGAGGTTTAATATCTCATTGTACCGCAACAAAGATTATCAGCCGTCGGAGACGTCGGAGATGGCATCAACGGCTGGTGGGGATGATGTTCCTTCCGTGCCTTTGGACGAGCTGCTTGCTGATCTTGAGCTAAGTGATGGAGAGGAGGAAAATGATGATGCTGGTAGCATGATGGAGTGACTTACCTGATCGCATCCATACCACTTGATCCTTACATCATCGATCAAGGTTTGAGTTGGGTCTTCTCTTATATTATGTATGCTTTTTTGCCCCGGAAGTTTTGGAAGTTGATGAGTCTAGCTTGTAGATGTTGGGTCCTAAGCTTAAAACAAGTTTAGTTTTGTTTTTAATACTCTTTAATTTAATTTTTTTTTAAGAACTTGATTATGTTTGGTCGTAGCTAAATTTCCTTTTGTTTGGGTTAATAATTGTGCTGGACCGTGAGATCCATTCTGTTTTGTTGCACAAGGGTGTTGTAATTTTTGAAATGCACAAACACATCTATGAAGGAAATTGACAAAATTTGTGTAAATTTTAGTTTGTCTAGTCCTTCATAGCTTTAACTTGTGATCATAGTTTGTGTGATTACTTTTGAGATATGATTACTGCAAAACTTCTGGATGGTGAATCTTTCAAAATGGAAGGCCTTGTTACAAATGAATCCCATTTGAGAGAGAGAGAGAGATCCCATTTGAGAGAGAGAGAGAGAGGTGGTCCTAATGGATGTTCTCCTTGCATCTTAATTTGATAATTTTATCAACTTCTGTCATGGGTGTTGGTTATGTAGAATAGAGGTTTTACCACAAGTCCATGCTATTCTGAAGATAGAGGCAGCTCTTATGTGTATTCTCATTGTTCCTTGGGCTGATGGGGTTTATCAGTGTTTGGTGTGTGTGGTGAGTCTGGTGACTGTATGGGATAAAAACGCTCGTGACTCTATCTGTCACTGGGTATATCAAAAGTTTCTTGACAACATTATTGGGAAAATGAGATTTGAATGATGTTCATTGGGAAAATAAGGTTTGGATGATGCTTGAGACTTTTGTGTTGGACTTTATACCTTTCACAGTGAGTGATGGTCTGGGAGAGTTGTTTTATTTTGTGTGCCAGGGGGTAGAAGTTTGTATACATTGGATGGTCGTACACCAAATAAAGCTTGGTGTCACTTATTACATATATAGGAGATAGCAAATAAATATCATTAAAAAGTAAAAATAATGTTGGTATAAACAGCTGGCTAGATGCATAGGTTGGTTCTCTAGCCTTGGCAACACATCCATCGGTCCCTCCCACACCACACCCCACCTCTCTGTCTGTGTCTGCACGAACACGTGTATTCTTTGTAACCGATCAGTTTTCTTTCTTTTTTTTTTTCTGTTTCTTTCATCTTTCTCTGGTAAGGCAGCTCAATTTTCACAGTCAGCTACTTTTCTTCTCTTGGTGATGTCCTAGGCTAATTGGGATGTCTTTGGCTGCTCAGAAGAACACACACACACACACACACACAAATATAAGATAAAAATACAATGGAGAAGACATGGTTGGCATCCAAAGAGAGAGAAAGTATGAGCTAGAAAAATCTCACCATCAGTGGGAGAGGTAAATATGTGTCGTCAATTAATATCTACTGACATAAAATCAACAAAGGTTTGCTTAGTTGTCTCCTAGAATATTTTAGGGTGACTTCCTAAATTGTGTGATTGTTTCTGTTAGTAGTTCCTAAGATTTGCTGTTAGCAATTGGCTAAAAAGTTCATGGAAAGTGCATTACCACAGAAACATAATCGTTGACTTATTCTTTGACATTGGTCTGTGGTCCAATTGGTGTGGATTGGATATAGACTACATTCAGAATAAATTAGATTGGACTGACTGACACTATTCATGACTCAAGGGAAAAATTTAGTCCAATTTATCTTTCTGTGGCAATCATCTCTCCTTGTCATGTGCCAGATTTCTACCACAGGTAAGCACTTCTTTTGCTTCTTCTCTCATCTATGTTGCTAATTCCTACTTGATTTAATGATAAGCATATTTTGTTGTGTCTTTTTTAAGGACCGACTCGTCTGATCTGAACCAAATCCTTACCCTGTCAGCTTTATCTACAAATGCAATAAGAGAAGGGTCATTTTCTCTTATATTAACCAAAAAAAAAAAGGTATTAAGATTTCAAATGAGGTTATAGATGTTAACTACAGCCAATATTTCTTATAATTGTGTATTTATTCCCTTTTTTTTTTTTTTTCCTTCACTAATTAAAATTTTAGCAACATATTGTCTTAAAGAATGAAGATATTGTGGTTAATTTTTATCATAAAAAAAACAGAAGGCAATGTGATTTGAAAATAAACCTAGTTTTCGCTATGACTATGATATAGTGGGGCAAGGGGCAGTTGTATCATAAAATGAATTTTGAAATGAGAACATTGTTATTTTTTTTCTTTTTATAATTATTAACTGAAAGGGTCTCAAAGGCTTTTCTCCTGAAGAGGAATGTGTATTTCAAGAAGTGAAGGCTCTAAAAACTAAGCTTACAAAGCTGGGAGGATGTGTTAAAACTAGCATTCTGACCAGAATAAGGGTGGCAGAGTAGTGATAGTATAAATACTTGCAACGTGATAATTAATTAAATTGACCTGCTATGCATTTCACCATAATAGTGCTAAGGCATAATGGCTGGCATTTATGGATCATAGCTTGATATGAAATGAAAGACAGTGATATTATTAATTTTTTGGTTTTCAAGAATGTTAGAAATATGAACCAGAACAAGACCACGCAGCAAGCTCTTCTAAAATGTCTCCAGAAGCTCAGAAAGTTGATACAGGACATTCATAAGAAGGATTTCAGAATTTTAGATCGGTTTTTGTCATATTAAGTATTCAAGGATTATGAAGGATGATGTGTGACATTTCACTGAGTCAAGAAATTTCAACCTTTTGGAGGGAAAAAAAAAAAAATCTGATTCATCCAATGTTTTCAATAAGCTGATGAAAAGCTCAATGCTGCATCTGAAAATCGAATGCTAAGACTATGGTGAGAGGAATGGCCTGTTTTGATTGACTTGATATTTTGGTCCCTCTTTCATCAAATATTGTTCTATGTAGTCATGTTTTATCCATCTTTACTTTAGGGTGAGGATGATTGTTTTTTCTATGCGTAGGATGCTTTGGTATCTTTTATCAATTTTTTACGTTTGATAATGTGATTGAGGTTTCGTCCGTATTCATTTTTCAAATAAGTAGTGTGGCAAGTGTTGCTTGTATAAATATCTAATAAACTTTTAGTCCTTTTGGCCCTAAATCTCACCATTGAGAATTTTGGAAAATCTACCTTAGTCGACTGCTTGCACTCAAGGCATTAATTTATGTTGTGGATCTTCCAAATATAACAGAAATCTTCTTCTTTTTTTTTTTTTAAAAAAAGGAAATATTCTGTTGTTAATGATGGCTTTGATTGTTACGGACGAGGAACATGTGCTACATTAAAAGTAAGTTAATAAGAAGTTCAAAAAATTGAGAGTTGAGAAAAATAAAATCCATGGATTAGTTAAAGCGTATCCATATTTTTGTTATTTTAAATTCTGCAAAAAGTCCAGTTGGGAATTTGGAGTAGATATGGATAGAGATCTCTGTTTTAAGCTAATAAAATCTAACTAATTTGGGAAATCCAGGAGCAGTTGCGGAGCTAAGAAATAGAGACAATGGAATAAATTAAGGTGCACATAGATTATATATATATATATATATATATATAATCCAACGTTTTTTGCCTTGTGCGTGCATCGTAATGAATGCATGGTTGAAGGATAGATTTTGGAACAGGAAGGATTTCATGCGACTTATATCTGTGCTTTGATTGGTGAAATGACAATCGTCTTTGAACTTGCATTTGTAGCATCTCTTTCTATCTATGGCCAACTTCTAGATTGCAATTGGATTATTACAAAGACATTGAGCTATAAAAGAGCCTTCTTTGGAGTAATCCCGGGGAGTGAAGCCCAACTTCGCTTGAGAGGCGTCTTTCGGAATGGGATAGGGACTGGATGGGGCTGACCTCAGACCTAGTCAGGGCTTCTAGCTAAAACCAAAGCGAGGGTATTATTTTTGGTGACCAAAGCGAGGGTACGTTGAAGCGGTAAATATTGTGTTCTATGGCTCATGTACGTTGTTCTGTAAGTGGATTTGTAATAGACTCTTTGGGACTGTAATGAGAAGTTAAATTGTGTGTTTACATCTAGGCATTTGTTAGGAAACAAGCATTACATCTTTAAGATTATCTTTCTTACGCTGTTTTGGCTTTTTGCTAGCTTGATGAGATCGCACCAAGTTAATACTGGTCATGTGGATCCACGAGTCTGATTGCAAGAGAATGTGTGATAGCCCAGCCAGCCCAAACAAATCAAAAAAAAAAAAAAAAAATGATGAAGACTCCCGTAGGGAGTCTTCTTCTCCCGACCGGCTCCTAATCAGAGTCGGAAACCTCACCGGAGAGGAGTCAAACTCCTCTCCTTTGGTTCTATTTAAAGGGGAGACCCTTCTCCTTTTTTCCTATCAAAGAATCCCGAGGCAAAACGGCGGCAATCGCCGGAAATTTCCTCACGGAGACCCATCCTTGTGCCATCCAATTTCTCGCCGAAAAAGCCTCGCCGGCGTCGGAGGTAAGCTTCCTCCCCTTCCTCTCTCCTCCTCCTTCCTTCCCGTGCCGATGTGCACGCTCGCCGGCGACCGAAGTCGTCGGATTTTGTTGCAGAAGAATTTTCTTTTTTTGCCGTTTTGCCGTCGCCGGTGGTCACCGCCGACCACCGGTTTGGCCCTCTTCTTATCGGCGAGTCACCCCCTCCTGCCGACGGCCGCCCCACGCCGGCTGCACCGCTGGCCGGCCACCCAACGAGGGGACCTCAAGGTCCCCTGTTTCAGCCCAAAAGAAGCCCACGGGAAAGAAGAAAAGAAGAAGAAGAAAGAAGAAGAAAAAAAGAAAAGAAAAAGAAAAAGAAAAGAAAAAGGAAAAAAAAAGAAAAAGAAGAAAAAAATAAAATAATAATAATATAATAATAAATAGGATTTTCTCTCCTTTCTCTTTCGTTAAAAAAAAAAAAGAGAGAAAGAAAGAAAAGAAGAAAGAGAAAAATAAAATTAATTAATAAATAATGAGATAAATAATAAAATATGAGAAAGAGAGTTTCTCTCTCTTCCCTTTCTCCCTTCGGCCTGAACTAGTATTTTCTCTCTTTAGAATTGGACTTTCTCTCTCTACTTTCTCTCTCTAGAATCCTTCTTCTAGATTATTTCTCTCTCCTAAGATTTTTAAAATTTTGAGATGAATGATGATGAATTTAAATGATCCTCGTGATAGATTTTTGATCTGTGATCGTCGGACGGTATACCGACACCCACTTTGATCAGATTAGATATTTTTAAGATTTTAATTTCTATAATTTTATTTTTCTCTTTCTTCTTTTCTTTCTTTCTCTCTCTTTTTTTTTTTCACGAAAGAGAGAGAGGAGAGAAAATCCTATTTATTATTATATTATTATTATTTTATTTTTCTTCTTCTTTTTTTTTTCCTTTTTCTTTTTTTTTTCTTTTTCTTTTCTTTTTTTCTTCTTCTTTCTTCTTCTTCTTTTCTTCTTTCCCGTGGGCTTCTTTTGGGCTGAAACAGGAGACCTTGAGGTCCCCTCGTTGGGTGGCCGGCCGGCGACGCAGCCGGCGTGGGGCGGCCCGGAGGAAACATGGCCCCGTCGGTCGCCGGCCTCCGCCGTGGCGGCCGCGGCCCGAACGGCCGATCAAAGCCTGAGGACCAAGAGTCCTCTGTTCCGGCGCGGGAAGAAGAAGAAGAAGAAGAAAAAGAAGAAAAAGGAAAAGAAAAAGAAGAAAAGAAAAAAAAAAGAAAAAAAAAAAGAGAAGGGGCGGAGAGAGAGAAATTCTCTCTCTCTCTTTAGATTTTAGGATTTATGGAATTAATTTAAAAAAAATTAGCAATAAAAATAAAAAAAAAATTAGGATGTCTATGGATTAATTCGAAAACCGAGATGTTGTCGACGAATTGATCCTAGTGGGGATATTAGATTTTAATAATTTAGTTATTTTTAATTCGATGAAATTTTGATTTAAAATATGATATTTGACGTATCAGGTTCTGAGAAGGATTTTCGAGATCCCTAGAATTTCTAGTTTGGACTTTCTTTTGAGGTAAGTAGTGTTTACTTTTACTGAATTTATCTGGTAAATTATGAATTAAATAAATTTATGCATGCTTGTGATTGAAATTATTTATTGAAATAATTGTTGGAATTATTTATGATGAAAGTTAATTGTAGAAAATTATTTATGATTGATGTTATTTGCTGAGCAATTATTATGATGATATATGATCTCAAAGAATGTTATAATTGATTTGACTCGAATATCAATTAATTTTATTATCTTAAAAATAATATATGAATTGGAAGACAATATGAAATTGACAACCTGACTGTGTTGAGGATCCCGCCAATGGGGGCATATACGTTGGCAATTGACTGTCCTGAGGATTTATGTCGCCAGTGAGACCAGCGACATGTCGCCAGATAGACCAGCGACAAAATCGCCAGTTAGACCAGCGGTTCCAAAAGACTTGGCTGCCAGATGATTCGCAGCCCACCGCAAGCAGATACGCAGTATTATGACCCTGCCATAGGGATAATGTGGTCATAGTCATGGTTGGTAAGAAGAATTTAAGAAATTGATGAATTTAAGAAGAAAAGTATAATTGAAAATTATGATGAATTGACTTTTATATATGATTGACAGTATGAATATGATTTCATGAAATTACATATTGATTTGTTATGCATAGTATTATTTGTCTGATTATTCAGTTAAAGGTATACACTGCTTACTGGGCTATTTAGCTCATGATAAGTTTTATGTTTTTCTTACAGATCCAGAAAATTAGCATGATGCGGGATTTCGGTTGGGAGAGCGATTAGAGATGGAGTTAACTCATTGATTTAGGATTTTTCTCAGAATTGATTCAAGACTTTTAGTTTTGTTTTTAGTATTGACTTTGTCAGACAGTTACTTTCTTTTGAACACTTAGTTTTGATTTGTTATTTGAACCAAGGTTTGATTATTGAATAAAGAAAAATTTATTTAACTGTTTGTGAAGATATCATGATGAAATGCCTTGCATGCTTATGGAAAAAGTATTCTATAAGTATGCGGCGGTTGCCATGACCCTCGATTCAAATCTCGGGTCGGCGGTCACGGAGGAAACATGGCCGACGATCAATTCCGATCGCCGGCGTCGAAAATTTCAAGGAAAAGAGACTCAAAAACAGAGTCTCTTTCCCATCGGTAGATCGGCGACACTCGTCGCCGGCAGCCTCAATCAAAAATACAAAAAGAAAGGGAAGGAAGAGAAGAAGGAAAAGAAAGCTCACCCCCGGCCTCTGGTGACCTCACCGGTGAGAAAACACGGCGAGAAATCCAACAGTGCCCGCGGCTCTTCTTCGGGAAAAACGGAGAGAAAGAGAGGGAAAAGAGGCCGATCGATCGATTCTAAGGAGAGGGGAGTCCTTCTTATAGAGGGTCCTAGGATTTCGAGGAATCCTAGGACTCCTAAAGTGCCTGGGTCTCACCGGAGAAGAAGACTCCTACCGGGAGTCTTCTTCCCGGTTTAACTCTGTTTTTTTTTTTTTCGTTTTGGGCTTTTGTGGGCTGAAATGGGTTTTGGGCTATAACATTCTTCACCCCTAAAAAGAAATTTCGTCCTCGAAATTTTTCATACCTGTAGTCTCGAAAAGCTGGGGATATTTTTGCTTCATTTCTTCCTCTAGCTCCCAAGTAGCTTCTCTTTCTGAATGTCGACTCCACTGTACCTTGACATAAGAAATGTTGCGACGTCTCAGCACCTGTTCTTTACGGTCTACGATCCGTATCGGGTATTCTTCATATGTTAGATCCTTCCTGGCTTGTACTGGTTCAAGTTCCACAATGTGACTTGGATCTGGTAAATATTTCTTTAACATAGAAACATGAAAAACATTATGTACTCCTGCAAGTGAAGGGGGTAAGGCAAGTCGATAAGCCACCTCACTAATTCTTTCCAAAATCTCAAACGGACCCACATATCTAGGATTCAATTTGCCACGAATGCCAAATCTTGAGATTCCTTTTGAAGGAGATACTTTGAGAAACACATGGTCACCGACTTGAAATTCTAATTTTCGTCTCCTGTTATCTGCATAGCTTTTCTGTCTGCTTTGTGCTGTCCGAAGTCGATCTTTAATTAATTGAATCTTCTCGACTGCTTGTTGAACAAGTTCGGGACCCAATATTCTTCGCTCACCAACATCATCCCAGTGAATCGGTGATCGACATCTTCTACCATATAAAGCTTCGTAAGGTGCCATTCCAATGCTAGCCTGATAACTGTTATTGTAAGCGAACTCAATCAAAGGTAGATGCTCATCCCATGAACTTTTCATATCCAAAATACAGGTTCTCAACATATCTTCTAAGATCTGAATAGTTTTCTCTGACTGACCATCAGTCTGTGGATGAAAAGCTGTACTGAAGTTCAATTTTGTTCCTAATGCCTTGTGTAAGCTCTTCCAGAACTGTGATACAAATCTGGTGTCTCGATCCGATACGATGGTCACTGGAATTCCATGTAGCCTTACAATTTCTTTCATATACAACTTTGCTAGTCTTTCCAAGGTAAATCCAACTCTAATTGGAAGAAAGTGTGCAGACTTTGTCAATCGGTCCACAATCACCCAGGCTGCATCATTTTTACTGGGAGTCTTTGGTAGTCCAGTTACAAAATCCATAGTGATATGTTCCCACTTTCAAACTGGAATATCAAGAGGTTGAAGTAGTCCAGCCAGCCCAAACAAACCAAAAAAAAAAAATGATGAAGACTCCCGCATCTTCTTCTCCCGACCGGCTCCTAATCGGAGTCGAAAACCTCACCGGAGAGGAGTCAAACTCCTCTCCTTTGGTTCTATTTAAAGGGGAGACCCTTCTCCCTTTTTCCTACCAAAGAATCCCGAGGCAAAACGGCGGCAATCGTCGGAAATTTTCTTACGGAGACCCGTCCTTGTGCCATCCAATTTCTCGCCGGAAAAGCCTCGCCGGCGTCGGAGGTAAGCTTCCTCCCCTTCCTCTCTCCTCCCCCTTCCTTCCTGTGCCGATGTGCACGCTCGCCGGCGACCAAAGTCGTCGGATTTTGTTGCGGAAGATTTTTTTTTTTGCCGTTTTGCTGTCGTCGGTGGTCATCGCCGACCACCGGTTTGGCCCTTTTCTTATCGGCGAGTCACCCCCTCCTGCCGACGGCCGCCCCACGCCGGCTGCGCCGCCAGCCGGCCACCCAACGAGGGGACCTCAAGGTCCCCTGTTTCAGCCCAAAAGAAGCCCACGGGAAAGAAGAAAAGAAGAAGAAGAAAGAAGAAGAAAAAAAGAAAAGAAAAAGAAAAAGAAAAAAAAAGAAAAAGAAGAAGAAAAATAAAATAATAATAATATAATAATAAATAGGATTTTTTCTCCTCTCTCTTTCGTGAAAAAAAAAGAGAGAGAGAAAGAAAGAAAAGAAGAAAGAGAAAAATAAAATTAATTAATAAATAATGAGATAAATAATAAAATATGAGAAAGAGAGTTTCTCTCTCTTCCCTCTCTCTCTTCAGTCTGAACTAGTATTTTCTCTCTCTAGAATTGGACTTTCTCTCTCTACTTTCTCTCTCTAGAATCCTTCCTCTAGATTATTTCTCTCTCCTAAGATTTTTAGAATTTTGAGATGAATGATGATGAATTTAAATGATCCTCGTGATAGATTTTTGATCTGTGATCATCGGACGGTATACCGACACCCACTTTGATCAGATTAGATATTTTTAAGATTTTAATTTCTATAATTTTATTAAATTATCCACATGATAATCTTAGCATGATTTGATCTGATCGATCAAATTTGTTGAATTATATTGTCTGAAGAATTCAAGATAAATTTTCTCTCTCTAGAATTTTCTCTCTCTAAAATATTCTCTCTCTTGATTGATTCTCTCTCTAAAAAGGTTAGTGAATGAAGAAATTTCTTTTAATAATCCTGATCTGATTCTAATGAAGAATCCTGATCCATAATTGTCTGACAGCGTACTGGCACCCATCTTGATCAGACCATGAATCTTTAGATTTGATCATCCATGATCTCGATCTAGTCATGACTTGATTTGATCATGTTGATTTCACCACTCGAGATATTAGATCAATCGTAATGTTGGATTGTGTCACCTGATCAATTCAAATTGTACCTCATAAATTCTCTCTCCTCTGATTTTCTCTCTCCACTTGATTTTATGAAATCGATGAAGAAACCTCGATCCTATCACTTCGAATCCGATTTGATCTGATAGTCAAACTTTGGATCGTTTAGATCCTAATTAGATTTTAATTAGATGAAATTAGATGATCGGACCCAATCTAAACCGTTGAAATATGGTATTCGTATTCTTTCTAATTATTGAAATTGATTTTGTATAGGATTGTGGATGTTTGATCATGGGATATCGCGATATGATCTACGAACAAAATTTTTGAAAGAAAATTTATAGAATTATGTTGATTTATTGGAATGCGTTCGAGGTAAGTAATGTTTCACTTTTTTTAGATTTATCGGCAAATTATAATGTATTTTTCTGACATGATTTGTGAAACGATGTATGAATTGGATGAATGGTATTTTGTTATGAAAATATCTTATTTGAAATGTTATGATGTAGCATGATTGAACATATTGATTTCATGATGTATTATATTGATTGATTTCGATACTACATGATTATATGTTTTATTATCGAAATTAGAATATGAAATATGATTTATGAAGAATTATGATATAAGAAATAATAAGAATTGACACCTGACTATGTAAAGGACCCTGCCAATGGGGGCATGTACGTTGGCAATTGATTGTCCTGAGGGTTTATATCGCCAGCGAGACCAGCGACATGTCGCCAGAGAGACCAGCGACAAACCACTAGCGAGACCAGCGGTTTCAAAGGATATGGCTGCCAGATGATTCGCAGCCTACCGCAAGCAGATACGCGGTATTATGACCCTGCCACAGGGAAAATATGGTCATAGCTCATGGTTGACGAAAAGAAATTGAAGAACAAAAGAAATTGAAATATTGAAAGAAACTTGAAATTTCAAAAAAAAAATAAATTTGGCATGAATTATATTGCATAATTGAAATTGATTTCGAATTGATGAACTCTATATGCTTATTTTCTATAAATGATTATTTACTTATATGCCTGATGAAATCTGTTGAGAAGTGATCGTTGCTTACTGGGCTGTCTAGCTCATTATCTCTTATTTTACTATTTTTACAGATGTTGAGGAATTAAGATGATACAAGATATGAATAGAAGAGTGATCAGAAGCAGAATCTTCGTACTTTTATTTTAGGTTGAAAGGCTTATTGAATTTGATGCAAAGCCTTTGAATTGTTGTTGAATTTATTGAGATATTAAAGAAAAAAAAATTTAGGTCATTATATTTTAGATTTTAATTGTTGACTAATTATTCCGCTGTTGTTTTAGGATAGTATGATAAGATGTCTTGCATGCTTATGGGAAGAGTTTTCTATGAGTATGCGACGGTTGCTATGACCCTCGATTCAAAATCTCGGGTAGGGGGCGTGACAATTATAGTGGTATCAGAGCATAAGTGGATGAATTATGAAACATAGAATTAGATATAGAATGGATGTAAGTGGATAGACACCAGGGACATTATAGTGTAGATCTTTGATGATTGTAGTGGGAGAAATATTTAAAATTTTTGGTTAAATATTGAGATTATATATAAAAGGATCGTAAGAGATTATGACATATGAAGTTTGAAATATGATGGATGATCTATTGATCATGATATGATTAGTTAGATCTTGATCGAAAGTAATCACAAAAGGATTGACATAAAATTGTATTGTGCATTATGGTTAATAATTTGATCAAACTTTTTTGTGAACTTAAGAAATTTTGATTATTAGATCAGAGTGCGCAGCGGAAGCATGGTAATCTGGATTACTTTGAGTAAGTCAGGAATGTTGATTCTTTGAGTCAAAGAATTATGATAGATGATATTGTTTGATACAAAAAATTTATTGATATTAGAAAGAATAATATTTTATTTGAGTTATTTTGGATATCCTAATGTGATTTTTTTTAAAAAGTAGTGCTTCCACCTACTATGCTACAAAAAAATATTTAGCATCATAATTCTAGGATGAGTGGACCTTTGATTTTTGATTTTAGATTTAGAATACTTAGAGAAAAATTTTTTCTATTCTAAAATTGAATTTTATAATTCTTTATTTATTAGAAAGAATTGGAGATTGTTTATCGAATAATGATTTCGATCTTAGAATATTATGCTCAAATATTTATCTTCAGGGTATAATGAAATTTGAAGTTAGAACTCTTTTGATCATTATTATTTCTCTGACTAAATGAAAAGGATTGAGGTTATCTATTGATATTGATGATTGTTCTACAAAAGATGAATTGGAGTTATTTATAATTTAATAATAAATCGATTAATTAAGAGTTGTTAATGTTTAGATAAAGAAAATTGATATACTTACTTAGAATAGAGACATTGATTTTGATTATAAGAAAAATATAGTTTTGATTTAGATCAATTCTTGAGTTATTGATTTTTATTATGGAATGACTTAATGATAAAATTTACTTCAAGAATTAGAATATTTAAGAGTTTGAGGGTTTGAATAAGAAAATTTTGATGACTAGAAATAGTGATATTGATTCAATCAACAATGGTGATATTGATCTTTATGAAATGACTCAATGATGAAGTTGTATCGAGAATTAAAATATCAAAAGTTCGAGAATGAGATTGAAATGATAAATCTTCAACCATTGAAAGTACGAATAAGAGAAAATATTTTTGAATTTTGATTGATTAGGATGTCATCAAATGATTCATTAAAGTATATTTTCGTATCTTATGATGGGTTAAAATTAAGGGTGGCTAATATTTTGAAATAAATAAATAAATGAATGAATGATGATGAATGAAGCTCTTATGCAAGAATAGAGACATTGATATTTTTCTATTCACAAGAGATAGATTTGATTTTAATTTGAGTCATGAGATATTGAACATTAATTTTTACAGGAAATGAGATCATAATTTTGAAATCTTGAAACATTGAAAATCTTTGAGACGTGGATCTTGATAAATAAGAAAATGAATGGTTCCATTTCAGATAGATATTTGATGTACCGATTTTTTCTTATGAAATGATTTAAGAATGAATTTATATCAAGAATTAGAATATTTGTGAATGAGATTCAAGTAAGAAACTATGAAGACTCAAGCAAGAAAAATTTCGAGGACGAAATTTCTTTTAGAGGGGAAGAATGTGATAGCCCAGCCAGCCCAAACAAACCAAAAAAAAAAGATGATGAAGACTCCCGCAGGGAGTCTTCTTCTCCTGACCGGCTCCTAATCGGAGTCGGAAACCTCACCGGAGAGGAGTCAAACTCCTCTTCTTTGGTTCTATTTAAAGGGGAGACCCTTCTCCCTTTTTCCTACCAAAGAATCCCGAGGCAAAACGGCGGCAATCGCCGGAAATTTCCTCATGGAGACCCGTCCTTGTGCCATCCAATTTCTCGCTGGAAAAGCCTCGCCGGCGTTGGAGGTAAGCTTCCTCCCCTTCCTCTCTCCTCCCCCTTCCTTCCCGTGCCGATGTGCATGCTCGCCGGCGACCGAAGTCGCCGGATTTTGTTGCGGAAGAATTTTCTTTTTTTGCCGTTTTGCCGTCGCCGGTGGTCACCGCCGACCACCGGTTTGGCCCTCTTCTTATCGGCGAGTCACCCCCTCCTGCCGACGGCCGCCCCACGCTGGCTGCGCCGCCGGCCGGCCACCCAACGAGGGGACCTCAAGGTCCCCTGTTTCAGTCCAAAAGAAGCCCACGGGAAAGAAGAAAAGAAGAAGAAGAAAGAAGAAGAAAAAAAGAAAAAAAAAAGGAAAAAAAAAAGAAGAAGAAAAATAAAATAATAATAATATAATAATAAATAGGATTTTCTCTCCTCTCTCTTTCGTGAAAAAAAAAAGAGAGAAAGAAAGAAAAGAAGAAAGAGAAAAATAAAATTAATTAATAAATAATGAGATAAATAATAAAATATGAGAAAGAGAGTTTCTCTCTCTTTTCTCTCTCTCTTCAGCCTGAACTAGTATTTTCTCTCTCTAGAATTAGACTTTCTCTCTCTACTTTCTCTCTCTAGAATCTTTCCTCTAAATTATTTCTCTCTCCTAAGATTTTTAAAATTTTGAGATGAATGATGATGAATTTAAATGATCCTCGTGATAGATTTTTGATCTGTGATCGTCGGACGGTATACCGACACCCACTTTGATCAGATTAGATATTTTTAAGATTTTAATTTCTATAATTTTATTAAATTATCCACATGATAATCTTAGCATGATTTGATCTGATCGATCGAATTTGTTGAATTATATTGTCTGAAGAATTCAAGATAAATTTTCTCTCTCTAAAATTTTCTCTCTCTAAAATATTCTCTCTCTTGATTGATTCTCTCTCTAAAAAGGTTAGTGAATGAAGAAATTTCTTTTAATAATTCTGATCTGACTCTAATGAAGAATCCTGATCCATGATTGTCTGACAGCGTACTGGCACCCATCTTGATCAGACCATGAATCTTTAGATTTGATCATCCATGATTCCGATTTAGTCATGACTTGATTTGATCATGTTGATTTCACCACTCGAGATATTAGATCAATCGTAATGTTGGATTGTGTCACCTGATCAATTCGAATTGTACCTCATGAATTCTCTCTCCTCTGATTTTTTCTCTCCACTTGATTTTATGAAATCGATGAAGAAACCTCGATCCTATCACTTCGAATCCGATTTGATCTGATAGTCAAACTTTGGATCGTTTAGGTCCTAATTAGATTTTAATTAGATGAAATTAGATGATCGGACCCAATCTAAACCGTTGAAATATGGTATTCGTATTCTTTCTAATTATTGAAATTGATTTTGTATAGGATTGTGGATGTTTGATCATGGGATATCGCGATATGATCTACGAACAAAATTTTTGAAAGAAAATTTATAGAATTATGTTGATTTATTGGAATGCGTTCGAGATAAGTAATGTTTCACTTTTTCTAGATTTATCGGTAAATTATAATATATTCTTCTGACATGATTTGTGAAACGATGCATGAATTGGATGAATGATATTTTGTTATGAAAATATCTTATTTGAAATGTTATGATGTAGCATGATTGAACATATTGATTTCATGATGCATTATATTGATTGATTTCGATACTACATGATTATATGTTTTATTATCGAAATTAGAATATGAAACATGATTTATGAAGAATTATGATATAAGAAACAATAAGAATTGACAACCTGATTATGTAAAGGACCCTGCCAATGGGGACATGTACGTTGGCAATTGATTGTCCTGAGGGTTTATATCACCAGCGAGACCAGCGACATGTCGTCAGAGAGACCAGCGACAAACCGCCAGCGAGACCAGCGGTTTCAAAGGATATGGCTGCCAGATGATTCGCAGCCTACCGCAAGCAGATACGCGGTATTATGATCCTGCCACAGAAAAAATGTGGTCATAGCTCATGGTTGACGAAAAGAAATTGAAGAACAAAAGAAATTGAAATCTTGAAAGAAACTTGAAATTTCGAAAAAAAAATGAATTTGGCATGAATTATATTGCATAATTGAAATTGATTTCGAATTGATGAACTCTATATGCTTATTTTCTATAAATGATTATTTACTTATATGCCTGATGAAATCTGTTGAGAAGTGATCGTTGCTTACTGGGCTGTCTAACTCATTACCTCTTATTTTACTATTTTTACAGATGTTGAGGAATTAAGATGATACAAGATATGAATAGAAGAGTGATCAGAAGCAGAATCTTCGTACTTTTATTTTAGGTTGAAAGGCTTATTGAATTTGATGCAAAGCCTTTGAATTGTTGTTGAATTTATTGAGATATTAAAGAAAAAAAAATTTAGGTCATTATATTTTAGATTTTAATTGTTGACTAATTATTTTGCTGTTGTTTTAGGATAGTATGATAAGATGCCTTGCATGCTTATGGGAAGAGTTTTCTATGAGTATGCGACGGTTGCCATGACCCTCGATTCAAAATCTCGGATCGGAGGCGTGACAGAATGTTTGAAGGAAAATTGTTACACCTACTCCCATCCTCTTATTAAGAGCGCTGCTTCCAGAACCACTCGTTTCCCTGCTCACAGCACCAACTTCTCTTGTCCTCTCTTGTTGGTAAAGGAGGGGTTTTAGTTAAATATGCATGTTAAAGATCACACAAAACTTGGATGAATAATCTGTCTTTACCAAAAAAAAAAAGAAGAATAGACTATGTTTATGATAGGAGTGATAGAGAGGCTGCTCAAGGTGTTTGGGTTATAATAGTGGAGAAAACATGACATGGAACTGCTTAGGTATGATTTGGTTCCTTTTATTAGTGAGGGTTTGGAACATGGGTTATTTACGTGGCAATGGTGGAGCAATGTCGTATTAGACCAAGTGGAAGGCAGGCTGCAAGTAGATCAGATAGACCAGCTCCCAACCGAGCACTATCTGAAATTAATGAGGTCCTGACCTTGATGAAAATTATTGGCATGTACATGTCATGGAATTTTGATGATTATATTCCCATCAATCCTGAGCAAATTCTGATCCAAAACTAATTGTACTATATGCTTCAGAACCCTTCAGGCATATAAGAAACTAGTTTTTATTTATTTATTTATTTCAATAGTTTACTCTATCAGTAATTGTCTACTATACTAAGTTAGTTGCCGATAGAATCTTATGTTTGTTATATATATTGTTTATTGTTGTTTTATTATATATGATATTTATGATATAATTAAGTAATTAATTTATGTATATTAATAATGGTGTGTGTTGGCTTTCATCTGATTTGACTCAAAAATATTCTAGGGATTGATAAAATCAATATTATATACAATAATCACGTTGGAAGGTAACTGGATGGGGTTGAGGCTCGATTTTTTTTTTATTTATTATTATTATTATTTTTTTAGATGCCAACAAAATATAGATTGGATTTGGGTTGTGCCAATCTGGCGGATTTGCTTTGATACGGTTACTTTTCCAATTTCCTTGATATGTCATGCTAAAATGCAAGGCTTATTCTGAATAATTTTGTGCCGTAGAAAAAAAAAGGGGAGGAAAAGGTAAAATTTTAAATTAGTTCAATGCACGTAGCTAGTGCTACAGCTAAAGCTAAAGGGAGATGATCCATGTAGCAACTAGGTTGCTTGTGGTTGTTGCATATACAATTCTTTGATGGCTAGAGTTGCAAATGGGATGATTTAGATCAGGACATGATTGACCTCATCTCAACTTGATTTCATATTTGGGTCATGATTTAGATCCAAACTTAACCATAGTTGCTTCAGTTGGATTGGATTAGAATTAAGAAAAAAAATTTAGACCTAACGAGTTATTGAGGTCAGATTGAGAATCAGATATGATGGAGACCCCATCCAAAATATTAGAGCAACAGTTTAAGACTGGATCAAATCGGTTTGCAATTTAAGTCATGCATCTAGTTATTATTTTATATCTAAAAAATAGTAATTTATAATAAAAAATAATTTACTAAAAAAATTAAAAACTAAAGAAAGCCAACTTGAACTTGAATTTTCGTTTAAAAACTTTAATTTCAAAACATATATAGATATAATTGGGAATATTATAAATAAAAACCACTGTACATCTTCATGCCTTATATAATCAACTGAGTGCATGCCAAATATTAGATCATTCCCTCAAGCCATGGAAAATAAGAAATAGGTGGGAGAGAACAGGGAAAAATATTTGATTTAGAAGGACAAAGAAAAAATGATATTTATAGCTTTACCAACAAATTGAAAGGCTAATATGTAGGGGTATAGACATTCCTTTATCTTATCCGAGGGGATGAAAAAATGATAAGATGCCGGACAATGTCTTGTTTCTGTGCCTAGGGTCCAACGTGTTTGGACTTTGGCAAGGTTCTCTCACTTCTCCCAGGAGGCGGGTGCCTCTATGGAGCTAGCTCAATATTTTTTTGAAGGGGTTTCGACGGAGCTTGCAGGCTGACTTATCCAGGAGTTTAGAGATAAGAGCGGTATACATCGTTTATCGTATTTGGCTTATTAGGAATAGAGCTATCTTTGAGGCATATTGGAAGCCAGTGAGATTCATCTTGGAGAGGGCGTTGATGCCGAGTAGGGAGATTATGGATGTGTTATCGACTAACTTGACCTCGATTACTTGAGACACTTGGGATTCTTCAGACACCAACACGTGGTGTTTATTACTTGGGAGCCTCTACTCTTGAATTTTTTTGAGATCAATTTTGATGATAGTGTGAGAGGCCCTAAAGATCGTGCTGGCTTCATCGTTTGCGATCCTGACTCTAGACTAATGGTAGCTAGTGGGTATCATCTCCTAGACAGTACCATCCCTGCAGCTGAGTTGCGAGTAGTATGGGCTGGTATATTGTTTGCGAGGCTGCAGTTATAGACAGAGAGGTTGGTGGTCGAGCATGATTCGATTACGGTTATTGACTGGTTGTGAAAAAAAGCAAAAGATTGATGATATTCATCTTTTTTTTAATGATATTTGACATCTTCTACGGAGATGCTCCTCGATCGAGATCAGATATGTCTACCACAAAACCAATAGTACAACCGACTAGATTGTCTTCTTTGTGGCGAAACATACTAGATAGATTGTATAGATTGAGATGGCCGAGATGTCTTAGACATTTCAAAATATTTTTTTTTTATTTTTTTTATTATATTTATACTCATAATGTATGAGTACTCCCTTGTATCTATAAAGAAAAAAAAAAAAGGAAGGGGGGTAATACGTGGAATTTGGCGGTTGATATGCAAATTTAAAAAGCTGGGGAAAAGAAGATAGCAGTTATGCAAAAGGAAAATGTTAAAGATTTTTGCAACTTGAAAAATTTTAAATAAGTATAAAAATTTTTTTACAGCTAAGAAAAATAAAAAAATTAGAAATTATTTATGTTAGGGATCCAAATCAGGTATAAACGTCTGGCATTTTCTCACAAAAAAAAAAGAAGCATAAACATGTAGCACAAACTTTTATTTCGTTTTGCACATAATGAAACTAAATAAGGAAGATTTACTGCAGCTTAATCAGAAAAAGAAAAGTGATGCTTTTAATATTTAGAGCTTGCATACGGTTAAAAAATTGATAGAATCGTTAATCATGAAAAATTTGTGACGCAGAAGTAAATCAATAATAGTTACCTAACAGATTTTTGCTTGGTTTGGCTTGTCCCGATATCTTCTTAAATTTATCCCGACAGTTTTTTCCCTAGTAATGGCTCATGATTAATGCCTCGGTTTTTGCATATATGGTTAAAAAAAATAGTTTTACAGTTTTCATCTAGGTAAAAGTATTTTATACTGTCATAAGGTGGGATTGGAATCGAACGCGATCTCTCGCCCAAATGGCATCTATTTGTCAGAATATTTATTTATGATATATACTAAAAACCATAAAATACCATGAATTTACAAGTTGACGTGAACCTTGAAAGGACTATAAAACTAAAATTAAGTGCTTTCCATGATTGGTACTCAACTAAAAACGATATAAACATATAGGCAACAATAGCATACTTACAGGTTTGACCACAAAAATGATTTAGTAACATACAGGGGGACTCATGATTGGCTTAAAAAATTCTGATACAAGCACAGGACAGCATTTTTGAGTGTTCCGCGATGCTGCAGTCTGTGTAAATAGCATCAGTATTGAGAATTAGAAATTGTATTTCTATAAAAGTGGGAAGATATGCGCAACCTAATGGTTCGTTTGAAGAACAGCTAGAATATAAATTATAAAGGAAACCTTCCTAAAAACAATGCTGATTTATATCGATATGACAAGGTAAGGGACTAACAACCTAAAGAATTTCTAGCAGACGATACCGTCAAACTTCCATGTATAAAATGGAGTTGCTGTACTGAGAAGCGACCACTTGAAAAAAGTGCAGTCTGCTTTTCCATTGCTCCATGTCTTAGGAGTACAAGCAACAAAAGGAAATTAGAGCATCACCGTACAAGTGAATTATATTGACGCGTAACAGCAGTAAATTTTCTAACACAATCTAGAATTTTTATTTTTTATTTTGTCACTCTTCAATATCCCTAACAAAGATAACGAAAAGAAGATTACTCAAACAATTCTTAATTCAGTGTCATTATGTCCTGCAACCTCTCTATACCTTAGAAATAATTTCTCCATAGCAGATATAAAGCGGGCATGGACTTCCGCAACCTGTAAGGAATTCGAGAGAAAGGTGAGATAAGGCATCGATATTGTCCATCATGTAAGACATGAGAACACATATAATGAAACTATGAGGTGTTAGCACTGGCATAGACTATGATTTTATCCAAGCTCGTGCCAGCTTTTTCTTTTTCTTTTTCTTTTTTTTTTAATGCAAAAGAGGAGGGGAGAAGGGGGGTTATCACCACGCAGCTCAAGCCAGCGTATTAACTGAATCATCTTTAACTAAGCATAAAGTTGCTCTAGTACATCTGAATGGTCATTTTTAATGGAGATACGGACTCTGGATACCTAAGCTAGTGATGATATTGTTTTCAGATAAGTGAAAATTGAATTAATCAGTAGTAGACACGTGAGACATGACAAAAACACTACCTTAGAATTAAGCAAGTAATAGGCTTCTGGCTTAAAGTATGCAATCCAACTAATACTTTTTTCTCAAAATAAATTTGATATAAATATCTCGATGAATAACAATAGTGGTACACAGTCATGTGACTCCTTTGAATCTATTAGTTCTTTTTAATCCTCCTTGTTCAGCAGGGGGAGTAAAATTGGGCAGAAGTTTCTAAATGCCATAAAGACATTCTGATTCATCTTGCTAGTGCTCAACACAAATTGATGATAACACTTAAGTTTGCAAATCTGAGTTGCTTCATAATATTACAAGTTAAATCAGTTGCTTCAATAAATTACTATATTTCAGCACATTAATAACAATGAAACCGAACTTTTGTCCAACAAATATTGAGTCAGGCCTACAATGCGAAGGTCAGAATCTAAACAAAGTACTAAAATATGGCCAGTTCTTAGCTTATCCTGTCAAAGATCTAGCTGATAAATTGAATACTTAAACCTTGTAGATCACAGCATGCCAACTTGATCGAGTAATCTGTTTATAGACACTAAGGACATAATACCAATAGACTAGCAGGTCTAGCCGTACGCCTTCCAAATTTACAAATACAGATATTTAGAAAATCAGAACTTAAATCATTCAAAGATTTGCCTCTTCTCTTGAGGGGTTCAAATTTTGCTTGATCTCAATTGGTCTTCCCACTATAATATGTATTGGCTTGCGACATGGGACTGGCGATCTGTACAGGAACAAATATACCAGAAGGATTTCTTATAACCTTTTCCTATTTGGAGGAAATACAAACTGAGTTTCATATTTAAGCACTTTGAACCAAGAAACAAATTCAAATGCAACCCAAGAATTGAAAAATAAAAAATAAGATCAAAACTTTGGGAAGTATTTCATAGCAAATCAGGTACCTTTTTCAGCTCAAAGAATATGCTTCAGAGAGAATTTACATATATCACTGGTTCTCGCCAGCTTTATATCAATAAGAAATATTTTTTGAGCAATTCATTACTATGTTTTATATTGTATTGCATAGAGCTCCAAGGTTGTAATGTATGAACATTCCTCCAAGGCTTCGGGCACTCAATGATGGTTCATGTAATTCACCGGCTCTTCTATTATTATCAAATTTTATCCACATCATATTTTACATGAGGATGAAACTTACAGCAGTGGGCATCAAGTTCAACACTATATCAAGTTAGGGCATTGTTGACTATATTGAGCTTTGAGGCTGCAGGTCCAACTAATAATAAATTATGCATACATCAGTGGATATACCTAAACAATGTAAAGTGAAGAAGTAACAGAGTGTCTCACATTTATTTGGATATTCAAAATTCTTTTTTTATCAAAACTATGGCACTCCTACACAAAATTAGATGCATACATGACCACACAAGAAAAGAAAAACTTGTAAATACATTTATGTGTGCATACATGGATGTGCAGATGCATATAAATGTTGCATGCAGTTTATTAGTGTACTTATGTAGTCTCTCTCTTGTGAGCACACCCTGCCATCCCATCTATGGTTGATGATCCTCCTATGTCTATGCCTACATATGTACATCTCCTAGAGTGTACATGCCCTTTCATCCCCTCTATGGTGGACGATCCTGCTCCATTTTTCTAAGTGTCACAATCCCCCTGGTAACCATCATGTGCCAGAGCATCTTTGATATTATCATTTTCAATATTTTTTAGCAGCCATACGGTTATCATGGGCCAAAAACATAGTAGGAGGCCATTCAAATTCCTCAACAGAAGCAAGCTATGGTTGAGTTGGCAGCTCTTGAGCACGGACAGACATTTCTTGTTCCTTTCCTCCTAGGAAAGATCCTATCTCCTGCAAGTGGATCTATAAAATGAAGACTCATTCACGTGGTTCGATAAAGTGATACAAGGCATGCTTAGTGGCCCATGGCTTTACTCAGGAGTATGAAGTTGACTGTAAGGAGAATTTCACTCAAAACACCGAGATGACCGCAAGTTGCAGTTGCTGTACTTTGTCAGTATCTGCCAAAGATAAAAAATGGTTTTCTTCATGATGATCTTCATTAGGAGGTTTACACTATGCTTTCTCCTCAGCTCACATCCTTCCCAACATTTTTCCTATCTTCCCCAATCTATATATGGATCAGGCAGGCCTCTTGGGCCAGATTTGAGAAGTTAAGTCGTGATCATCTCATTTGGCTTTGTACAATGTACAAAGTGAGCATGATTATGCCATATTTGTCCATTCGTCCTTCCGTAGCTGGACCATTTTACTTCTTTCTTCAGCAACAATGAAATGAAAGATCTTGGTTCTCTTTGCTATTTTCTGGGGCTTTAGGTTGCAAATAGTCCTCGAGATTATCTGTTCTCTTAGAGAGTGTACAATGAGGATATTATTGCTTGTGCTCACTTGACAAATACTGATCTATCTTACCTCTATCGAGCTTCACTTGAAGCTTAGTCCAGATGATGGTGAGCCCTTGCTTAATCCTACTTGCTATCTTTAGGTTATTGGGAGCTTGTTCTAATGAATTCTTGACTGGATATCGCTTACATTGTTCGTATGGTCAGTCAATTAGTTGCCTCTCCGAGAATAGCTCACTATTCTACAGTTTATTCGCTATTAGCATGGCACCGTAACTTGGAGCTTATTTCTTCCCTCTTATTTGCTTAAATATAGGACAATGATTTGGCTGGTGATGTTAATAATCCCCGCTCCATCACCGGCTATTTTGTCTTCCTTGGAAACTCTTATATCTTATCCCCACTCTATCACCGGCTATTTTGCCTTCCTTGGAGACTCTTATATCTTAGAACGCTAAGAAATAGGACACAGTCGCACCCTAGAGTGTTGAGGCAGGGTATTGAGCCATGGCTGACAACACTGCAAAGGTTGTTAGTAGCGAAAAAATACTTGCTTGCTGATATGGGACTTATAATTAGCATGCCTTCCCCACTTCATCGTGACAATCAAAGTGCTGTTTAGTACCTACCAATCCGGTGTTGCATAAGCATACCAAATATATGGAAATTGATGCCATTTCACTCAACATCATTGCGTTGCTCGGACACTCTCTATCATTTATATTCTCCAAACTGCAGATTGAGGACTTCTTCATGAAGTAGTCTATACGGTGGTCATCAAGAGGTTCCCCACAAAGTACGCACCATTTACCAAACATGCCCCCTCCAGAAGTCCATTTTTCCTTTTTCGAGGATACTCATCCAGTAATCTAAAGTGTGAAAGGTTCATCTGCTCCATATTCGTTTCTTGAAGAGCTTTAAATGATATCATGATTAGATTCCGTAACGAGGAAAATTAGATTCCGTAATAAAGTTCTTAACACCTCTGATGTTCCATACGTCCATGCAATAAACAATATAACTGTTGGAGAATACCGACCGACCCCGCTCACACCGGCTTATGATCGGGCATACCCGACCGACCGACCAACCGACCGACCGACCGATCGACCGACCGACCGACCGACTGACCAACCGATCGGGCGCCATCACCGGCCGATTAATGGCCCTTTACCGACTGAAGATATGTCGGTCGGGCAGGCCTTTCCCACTCTCCCGACCGACTGAACCGGAAAGTCCGATGGCCGACTCCTGCAGCATGCCCGGCTGATTATCAGAGGGGCCCGAATCTTCGCCCGACGCCACACAGATGGCCGCCGACCTAAGGTCGGTCGACTCCTCCAATCGCCGTACGGCATCAGAGACTGTCAATCCTGACAGCAACATGTGGCACTGCCACCTAAAAGCGCTGTCCCGCCTAGGGCATTGTCAACCCTAGTGATTTGACAGCCCCACGGCGATGTGACACTTTCACGGCGACTCTGACAATCTACAGTGAGTTGACAATTCCTCAATTGTCCGCGCCATTAATGACGGCGCCATACCACGCTCCACTATATATATCGGGGAAGGCAACAGTGCAGGGGCCTTGAAAGCAACAGGCTTGCACCCTCTAACTCTCTCTTTCTCTCTCTCGATTGAGCTCTCTGTCTTTATTTCACTGTTGCCCAGTCACTTCTCTGACTTGACCGTCGGAGGGTCCCCGCCGGAGCCACCTCCGGTCAGTGTGGACTTCCTTTCTTTTGCAGGCGCTCGTTCCCGGCGACCAGGCGACGAGGGGATTGGCCGCAACAGATTGGCGCGCCAGGTAGGGGGAACGCAGGCATTCTCAAGCAGTAGCTGCTAATGACAAAGATAAGAGCCCAACGATCGAGAGTCACAGGGTCGGTGAGGCGCTCTTCCCGTCGGGAAGAGGCCTCTCCGCCACCCCCCGCGGTGGAACCTAGCTCTCCGCACCCCGCGGTGACCACGGAGGCGCAGATCGTAGCAATCGTACGGCAGATGACCGTGCTGACGGATGCGATCAAGAGCCTCCAGCAACAACCGGCGGCACATCCGATGCCCTCCAAGAGCAGCCGCCGACGCCCGCGCCGATCTCCGTCGTCTCCGTGCGAGCGCCTGCCGCAGCGCTCCCACGGAGAGGAGGAGGGGCGGCCACGGCGTGATGCTCGTCAGTCCCGACAGCTCTCTCCTTCCCTGCTGGAACGGGCGAGGAAGGAGAAGCGACCGCGAACGCCCTCCGCCTCCCTCTCGAAATCTTTCGGAGACTCCACTCCTGGGGTCTCCCAGCACCGACGGACGGATGACTACGAACGTAGATTCGAGAAAATCGACCGTCGGCTTGCGCAGTTGCAGGTGGACGGGCAGAAGTCTTCGAATGACGTCGACTTTCAGACCGCCCAACCTCTCTCCCGACTCATTCTCGACGAACCGATCTCCAGTCGGTTCAAGATGCCGCACGTGGAGCCCTACGATGGCTCCACCGACCCAATCGATCACCTGGAGAGCTATAAAGCTCTCATGACGATTCAGGGGGCAACCGACGCTCTCTTTTGCATCGGCTTCTCCGCCACACTCCGCAAAGCTGCCAGGGCCTGGTACTTCGATCTTCGATCGGGAAGTATCCACTCCTTCGGACAGCTCGAGCACTCCTTCGTGGCTCACTTCAGCACCAGCCGGAAGCCGCCGCGAACATCGGACAGCCTTTTCTCCCTCAAACAGAGAGAAAATGAGACGCTCCGACACTTCGTGGCGCGATTCAATGCGGCCACACTTGAGGTCCGAGACCTCAACGAAGACATGGCTATCTCAGCCATGAAACGGAGGTTGAGGGCGTCCCGATTCACCTACTCCCTGGACAAGACCCTCCCCCGTACATATGCCGAATTGCTGGAGCGCGCGTACAAGTATATGCGCACAGATGAAGGGGCCTCCGACCGACGCTCGACCGAGTTCAAGGGTCCGAAGAAAAAACGAAGGAAGGGTCGGGACCCCGCTGAACCTAGCAAGCCCCCGACCGATGGTCGGGTCTCGCCACCAAGACGGAGCCAAAAGTCGCCCCGACGGCAGACTCCAAGGCCGGCACGCCCCAGGTATGACTCCTACACTCCTCTCTCTGCTCCCCGTGCGCAAATTTTAATGGAGATCGAGGGGGAAGAATACCTGCGACGGCCTCCGCCTTTGAAGGCAAAAGGCCTCGACCGACGGAAGTACTGTCGATTCCACCGGGGCCACGGCCACAATACCGAGCAATGCATCCAGCTTAAGAATGAGATCGAAGCTCTCATCCGCCGAGGGTATCTCGGTAAATTTCGGAGGAACCCGCCGACACGACCTGTGGCCGACCGACGACCCCAGCCGACTGAGGAAGCGACCACCAATCAGCCGACGGCCGGGGCCATCAATATGATTTCCAAACGGCTTGGCCCAGGGACGTCTGCTGGAGGGGAGTCCATGAAGAAGCTGCGCCCGGACGACGTGATTACTTTTACAGAAGAAGACGTCCGGGGCATCCAAACTTCCCACGACGACGCTGTTGTTGTTTCGGCAACAATAGCAAACTATGATGTAAAAAGAATTTTTGTAGATAATGAAAGTTCGACAAATATTTTGTTTTACTCGACCTTCTCCCGGATGCGACTGTCTACCGACCGGCTCAAGGAGGTCTCTACGCCCTTGATAGGCTTCGCCGGGGACGCCGTCTCAACGGAGGGTGAAGTTACCCTGCCCGTGATGGTCGGCTCCGAACCATGACAAAGCACGGTTCATTTGACTTTTGTGGTCGTCCAAGTGCCTTCGGCCTACAACGCCATACTTGGAAGACCCGGACTTAACGCCCTCAAAGCGATCGTCTCGACGTACCATCTCCTAGTCCGATTTTCGACTGAGAACGAAATCGGAGAGATGCGCGGAGACCAACAGCTCGCTCGTCGATGCTTCCAGATCTCCGCTCAGAGCGACGACTTGAGGGGCCCCCTGACGATCGACAAGCTGGACCAACGAGAGGAGGAAGAACGGGGCTCGCCGGCCGAACAACTCGTGTCAATCCCGATTGCGGAGGACCTCGACCGAAAGGTCTGGGTCGGATCTCAACTACCCGGCCCAAAACGGCGACGGTTGACGGAGCTGCTAACGGCCAACGCCGATATATTTGCCTGGTCGGCAGCAGACATGTCGGGCATCCCTCCAAAAACAATAACCCACCGACTCAACATCGACCCGACGATGAGGCCGGTGAGGCAGAAGAAAAGGTCCTTTGCTCCCGAAAGACAGAGGGCCATCGACGAAGAAGTGGACAAGCTGCTCGAGGCGGGCTTCATCAGAGAAGCCACGTATCTCGATTGGCTCGCCAATATTGTCATGGTCAAAAAAGCCAACGAAAAGTGGAGGATTTGCATCGACTACACCGACCTGAATCGGGCCTGTCCAAAAGATAGCTTTTCACTTCCAAAGATCGACAAGCTGGATGGATCCGATTGTCCGGTTCCTGACTGACGGGACCGGCCCTGAAGACCCCACGGAGGCCAAGAGGCTCCGATGGTCGGCCTCCCAATATGTGATCATGGATGGCCGACTCTACAAAAGGTCGTTCTCCCTTCCCTTGCTCAGGTGCTTGGGACCGATCGATGCAGACTATGCTCTCCGAGAAGTGCACGAAGGGATCTGCGGGAATCACTTGGGGGGCAAGTCTCTAGCCTACAAAGTCCTGCGACAGGGTTACTACTGGCCCACCATGAGGAAGGATGCGGCTGAGTTGGTCCGGAGGTGCGAACCTTGCCAGAATTACGCCAACGTGCAGCACCAACCGGCCAGCCAAATCGCTCCCATCGTCGCTCCATGGCCCTTCGCCCAGTGGGGGGTCGACATTCTCGGTCCTTTCCCTCCGGCGTCGGGTCAAAGAAAGTTTATAGTTGTCGCCATCGACTACTTCACCAAGTGGGTGGAGGCCGAGCCCCTGGCGCAGATTACCGAACGAAAGATGGAAGACTTTGTCCAAAAATCCATCATCTTCAAGTTCGGATTGCCGTACACCATTATCACCGATAATGGGCGGCAATTCGACAACCAAGATTTCAAAGATTTCTGCGCAAGATTCCACATTACGCACCGACTGACTTCGGTCGGGCACCCACAGTCCAACGGCGAAGTCGAGGTGACCAACCGGACCATACTACACGGGCTCAAAACCCGACTAAACGAAGCCAAAGGCCTCTGGGTCGACGAGCTGGGCTCTGTTCTGTGGGCTTACCGAACGACCCCCCACGTCTCGACCGGGGAGTCGCCTTTCGGTTTGGCCTACGGGACGGAGGCGATGATCCCACTCGAGGTTGGGCTGCCGTCTACAAGGGTTGAGCGGTATCAAGAGCCGGACAACTCTGATTGCCGGAGAGCCGACTTAGACCTCCTCCCCGAACTGCGAAACGAGGCTCAACTTCGCATGACTTCCTACCGACAGAAGGTAGCCCGGTATTACAACGCCAAGGTCAGATCAAAGTTTTTCAGGCCTGGGGACTTAGTCCTGAGAAAGACAGAGGTCTCGAAGCCCCTAGACCAAGGGAAACTGGCTCCGAACTGGGAAGGGCCCTACACGGTGACAGACACCTATGGTCCGAGGGCCTACCGACTGGAGACTCTGGAAGGAAAACTCATTCCCCGAACATGGAACGCCGATAACCTGAAGTTGTATCATCAATGAACTTTGTACTTGTTCATTCAGAATGCGAATCCAGTTTGAAATCTCGGAGTTTTAACTCTTCGACTGATGATCGGCGCTCACCAGGATCGATCCCCGACGTGCCGACTCGGACTTGATGTCCGCCTGAGACCGACGGCACCATCACCGATGATACATCGGACTCTCACAAAGGCCGATATATCTACACGGACGGGAGTCACACTCCTTCGACGGTCGATGATACATCAGACTCTCACGAAGACCGATA
This sequence comes from Elaeis guineensis, assembly GCF_000442705.2. Classification (NCBI taxonomy): domain Eukaryota; kingdom Viridiplantae; phylum Streptophyta; class Magnoliopsida; order Arecales; family Arecaceae; genus Elaeis; species Elaeis guineensis. The sequence goes on from NC_026001.2 coordinate 6,360,839, forward strand.
TATCTACATGGACGGGAGTCACACTCCTTCGACGGTCGACGAAACATCGGACCCTTACAAGGACCGATATATCTATATTGACGGGAGTTGGCACTCCTTCTACGGTTGTACTTTCGGGCCAGACAATCGGCTAACCTACCGACTGAGCCCCGACCAAAGAAAGGCGGAATGCCTACGCGACTGCTCTCGCGACTTACCGACCTGGCTACGGCCGGTCGAAGGATATTCGGCTTACCACCGTCTATCGCACGATGCGACCTCAGTCGCATTCATAACTCACCGACTGAGCTACGGTCGGCCGGAAGATATTCGACTTATCACCGTATATCATTTGGCACGGTATAAATACCCGACACAAGGGTATCGGGATCCGACTTATCGGCATTCCCCCGACTAAATGCGCCCGATGACATTCGACTGAACACGTCGGAAGAGACCCGACTACCGAACCTTTATCCGGCGGTCGGTCGGCTTCCGACTCAACGAAAGTGCCCGACTCACGGTCGGGGGAAGGACGCCCGACTTATGACCTCGACCATTGAAGGCTGACCCAAAGTCGGGACTTGTTCTACCTTCGTAGCGGCACGAGTTGTCGAACGTCCTAACCGACCTATGTGGGTTAGCGACTTACGCGTTCGGATGCATTCTACAACACATGAAAAAAGAAAAACAGGCAGAGAAAAAAAAAGTTTAAGTCCAAGAACTTTGGTTTCATTAAAGATCAAAATGAGCTTTACAAAGATGGGCTGAAGCCCGGGTACAAGCCGGAGCAAAAGCAAAAAGGAAAAACAAAGCCGACTAATCATCGGAGTCGGCCTCCTCCACTGGGTAGCGATGGGGGACGGTCGGCGGATCTGATCTGGCTTCGACAGTCGGGGCCGACTGATCTTCGGTAGCCGGCTCTGCGTCTTCTTCGGCTTCCACCCTGGTGGAAAGGCCCTCCGATATTGGCTCGGCCGTCTCCTCCGCAGCTGGGGCCTCCGGCTCTGGCAGAACTACGCTGCTGAGATCAAGTTTCGGGTACAGGCCTCGAACGGCTTCCCGAGCATCCTCATACCCGACCCGGTACGAAAGGAAGCCGCTCTCCAGAAGCTCTTCTCGATACTCTTCCGAGTCCCGAAAGTCTTCGACGGCCCGACCCAAGGCCTCCCTCACCGATTCTGCTTCGGCCTTCGCGATGTCTGCATCGGCCTGGATGATGGATAAGCCTTCTTCGGCCTTGGCGAGATTTTTGAGACTTACTCGGAGCTGCTCGCGGTCGGCCTCCAGCTCCTTAGCGAAGCTGTCTCGTTCATGCCGAAGTCGACGGACGGTCTGGGACTTCTTCTTCGCGTCGTCCCTGGCCGACTGTAGCTCCGACTCCGACGACGCCAAGACTCCATTGAGTCGGGAGACCTCCTCCGAAAGTCGGGAGACCTCCCCCTCAAGTCGGCCCTCCCGGTCGGCCGACTGCTGCAGCTGGTCGACCAGGATGACCTTGTCGGCTTCAAGGCCCGCGACCTTGTCTCTCCAAGCCGCGCGCATATCGCCGAACTTTCGGTATCCGGCTTCTAGCTCGGATATGTTGAAGACCAGCTGCACAAAACGGGACCGACCGTCAGGAGACCAGGCTTAGGAAACTGTGTTAAAGGCAAAGGAAAGGAGAAACTTACCCGGATCATCATCGGGTAAAATGAAGACAGCATGTCGGAGACACGCTGGTTCTTCATTGCATTGATGTCGGCAGGAAGAAGGAGCGCCTGGCACAGTCTCCTGGCCAAGTCGTGGTTGGCCAGGCCTGACGCGCCTTCGGGGAGCGGGAAGTCGGTCGATCCTCCGCCAGCCGACCGTCCTTCGTCACCCGACGCCATGGGGGCCTTCCCTCGGTCGGACGCCCAGGCCCTAATGTCGAAAATCGATGGCAGGCTCGAGCCCGACCGAGTCTCGACCGACGGTGCGACGGCAGCAGGCGCCGGTCGCTCGGGCTCGCGAGCCTCCTCCCGGTCTTCCTCCGCCTGCTGGGCGGTCGGTGCGCCGTCTACGGACTCAGCAGCCCATCTTTCGGGCGAAGCGGCGCCCTCGCCCGACGGTCCCTCGGACGGGATTTCGACGAGCACTGTCGGCGCCGACAGTGCGATGACTGGCTCCGCCCCCGACCCGGACGGTTCGCTCGGTGGAGCGCATGAGGCCTCTTGGGAGGCTGCGACGGTCCAGCGCCTTGCGCCGGCCTCTTTCTCACGGCGTACTGGCGTACATCGGCTGTCGTCAGTCGTGTTCTCGGTGGCATGTCTGGAAAAAAAAAAAAAACGACGGATGGTCAGTACCGAAAAGAAAAAACAAAAAGAAAAAAAATGAGGCAAGAAAAATGAAAAATCGACCTAGACGGGGGATCGGGCTAAGGCCGGCGTCGTACAGGGCCTGCTCGGTGACAAGCTCGCTCTGCTTCGGCACCGAGATGTCCTTCAGCCGGTGGAAGTCCTCCCGATCTTCAGCCTCCACCCGACTGTTCTCGTTCGGCTCAGTTCGGGGGTTCCCCCAACGAACAGGGAACCCCCAAGGAACAGAAGATGATGCAAAAAAGAACTGGTTCTTCCATCCGTGAATGGACGACGGAAGACCAGTAATGAAGGAGAGCCCTTTCCGAGGAACGAAGTACCACCACCCTCGGGCTTTAGGATGGGGTCGGAGGATGAAGAAGGCTCGAAAAAGGGAGATCCGAGGTTCGGTCGGCAAAAGCCGACACAAAAGTGCGAAGCTGACTATCAGCCGAACTGAGTTCGACGCGAGTTGTGCCGGGCACAGCCCGTAATAGTCGAGGATATTTCAGACGAACTCCGGAACCGGGAATCGAAGGCCGGCCCGGAGGTCCTCCAAGTAGAAGGCCACCTGGCCCTCAGGCGGGCTGTTAACCCGACCATCGGCGCCGGGGGCGAACAGTCGAAACTGCCCCGGGATGCGGTACTGCTCCCGGAGCCGATCGACGTTCGGCCCCGAAAGTGAAGAAACCTCCACCTCCGGGGTCGACCGAGTGTCGTCGGTCGGCTCTCCCGACCGACCACCTCGTGAAGACGTCCTAGCCATGGATTCAGACGGATGGCAGGGAAGAAGACGAAGGAGATGGTGAAGACGACAATGGCCCTTAGGAGAAGAAGAAGGAACTACAAAGGAAAAGAGGACCGGGAGAGTACCTGGAACGAGGACTCACGCGGGCAGAGTCTCGACAGTAAAATGAGGAGGGTAAAAAACTGAATGGGGGCGACACTGTATATATAGTACCCCCCGACGGTCGAGATGAAGGCACGACCGACGAGGACTCCCCAGATCTTGCCGCGCGGCATCATCCGGGCCGTCAGTCGGCCCGACGGTTCGACGCACCCACCTTCAGATCGAGCCACGTCACCTCCATCCGCTCCAACAAGCCCGTCCCAATGGCCACACGCCACGTGGCGTAAAGGTCGCGACGTTTCGTATCCCCGAAGGGACGGTGGGAACGGCGGTTCCCCTTCCCGATGGGACGAGACGTCTGACACCGACAGGGTGTCTGACACCGGCGGGACATCCGACACCTGTAGGACGTCCGACGCCGACATGACACCTGATGCCGATGGGACGAGACACCTGACCCCGACTGGACACCCGACGCCAGCGAATCGCTCGGCATTTATGAGACGCCCGACATCATATCAACCCGCGGTACGGTCGGAATTCGGCACACGGTGACTCCACTCCTTTTCGCCCGACGTTGCTGCCCAAACGAAGGCATCGGCCAGCGCACCGTCCGACTCTGGAGTGGAGGGAGGCAACTGTTGGAGAATACCGATCGACCCCGCTCACACCGGCTTATGATCGGGCATACCCGACCGACCGACCAACCGACCGACCGACCGGTCGACCGACCGACAGACCGACCGACCAACCGATTGGGTGCCATCACCGGTCGATTAACGGCCCTTTACCGACTGAGGATATGTCGGTCGGGCAGGCCTTTCCCACTCTCCCGACCGACTGAACCGGGAAGTCCGATGGCCGACTCCTGCAGCATGCCCGGCTGATTATCAGAGGGGCCCGAATCTTCGCCCGACGCCACACAGATGGCCGCCGACCTAGGGTCGGTCGACTCCTCCAATCGCCGTACGGCATCAGAGACTGTCAACCCTGACAGCAATATGCGGCACTGCCACCTAAGGGCGCTGTCCCGCCTAGGGCATTGTCAACCCTAGTGATTTGACAGCCCCACGACGATGTGACACTTTCACGGCGACTCTGACAGTCTACAGTGAGTTGACAATTCCTCAATTGTCCGCGCCATTAATGACGGCGCCATACCACGCTCCACTATATATATCGGGGAAGGCAACAGTGCAGGGGCCTTGAAAGCAACAGGCTTGCACCCTCTAACTCTCTCTTTCTCTTTCTCGATTGAGCTCTCTGTCTTCATTTCACTGTTGCCCAGTCATCTCTCTGACTTGACCGTCGGAGGGTCCCCGCTGGAGCCGCCTCCGGTCAGTGTGGACTTCCTTTCTTTTGCAGGCGCTCGTTCCCGGCAACCAGGCGACGAGGAGATTGGCCGCAACAATAACAAACACAGAGACCAACTGCCTCCCATAAAAGCAAAGAGTATCAGGACCAAAAAAATAAAAAGAGACGCCAATTACAAACATGATAGATGGGACCAACAACAGAGTATGCAAATTCTTCTTCTTTTTCTTTCTTAAGAGAGAGGAAGGAATAGTCACTGTAGCCACATCTAAATTTTTGGTCCGGGACTTCAATCTTTTTTTAGTTACCCTTTTAGTTTCCATTTTGGATTTTCATTTTCATTTTCTTTTTCTGAATTTTTATTTTTTGAGGAATGGTGGAGGAAATAAAATTCTTCCCCCAATATTTATTAATCAAAGTAGCGTGTCCGGGAAAGAGAAAAATCTGCAAATTAGAGTATGAAAAATATTGGACAAAGTAACAATAAGATCAAAGAGACCTGGGAATCAACAATTAGTCCTCGAGCAAAATCTGAAGCTTCATGTGGCTCTTATTACTATTATTCTTACTATTGCTATTACTACTACTACTATTATTATTATTATTATCATCATCATCATCATCATCATCATCATTATTATTAGAGAACATCACATTATTCATTTTCTAATCAGGCAAGAAGTCAATACTCTTTGCCCAAGAAATACCACGAGAATAAATATTTATTTTATTTTTTAAAAAAAAAATAAAGAGAGGGAAAGCTACCTGCATCCAAATTAGCCAGGCGACTTTTAAGAAAATTCCGATCATTTTGCTTACAAAAAAAATTCTGCTCATTGTACTTGGAGAAACAGAATATAAATAAAAATCTTAAGTTCAGTTATTGAATGATCCAATGAGCTCAACTTTTTTTTGATAATTCGATGATCTCGTTGATGTATTATCGATCCCAGCATAATTACAACGATTAATGTTTTTATAAAATCTTGTAGTGGACTCACACATCATAACACCATGTCAAGTTGTTCCTGTGAAAAGTACCAAAGAAATGGTCTAATTTAAGTCCTTTGATACAATTGCACGACTTATGTCTAGCAAGTGAAACACCCTCAGCAAATCACACCAACCCATTGTCCGAATCAATCTTCGACACAAACGCCATCCTTCTTCTTTAACCCAGTTAATGGAAAGAGCAAAATGTTCGTCCGCAGAAGTCAGCATCCATGCCTTTTTCTTGTTTATGAATCGATTGAATTGCAGCCGCGCTGTTCTTTCCCTTTAAGTTCTCTTCTCCCTTCGTGTTGATTTTGGTTCAAATGATTGGAAGTGAGAAGAAAGAAGTGGTTGTGGAGAAGGGGAAAAAGAGCAACGAAATAATCACTGTGGCAGTGCCGCTTATAAACACCACGTCCATTGCAAGGAATGTGCTCATGCAGTTAAGATGACAACCAAAAGAACACGGGGTGAGTTTAGATGATTTTTTGAATGAAAGGGAGGTTGCCCACCCAAAGGTGAGTTTACATGATTGAAGTTGACAGCTGCACCTTCTTTTGACCTGGTTATATAGGTGAGTTTCCATAATTTGAACTTGACAACCGCACCTTCTTCCTCCTGGTTGTTTCAACGATCAGCTTAATTTGAGTCATTTGGTGGCAATAGTGGGTTCGAGTAAATTACACCGACTCCTCCCACTGTTTCAGTATCATATTTCTACTCAACATTCAGGAAATATATATTTCGTTATCTTGTCACACCCCAAACCCAACATCCGGATCGGATACGTGATGGCCGCACACTCCTTAGAGCAAGCCCTAAAGAATATGCAAAGCCAAATTAAATCATTACAATCTTATCAACTATAATATTTAATTTCAATAATAATTCATAAAACTTGCATAGTTATAATTAACATTCCTTCAATCTTCTGATCAGGTATCAACGGTACTCTATCTATGCATCCGCTCACTCACAAATCCATACCATAGCCAACCATGGACATCTTGTAGCTCTGAGAAGAAAAGAAAGATGAAGGAGTGTGAGCTTTACAGCCCAATAAAAATTCTCATATCACACCAATATAATAATATAATCTGAAAATAAAGATAAGCAATAACACATAAAAGCCGATATTCACTGTACAGAATACTGCAAACATTTATAAATTATCTGTTTTATCAAAAGAGATGCATTATCATATGTTAATAAGTGAAACAATTTTATTCAGTGATTGTTTCATGTCTTATCTTTCTATTTTCTTCTATTATCACATCGTTTTTAATCTTTTTCTTTTTGGCTTTGGCTTTGGACTACCAGGATCATGCGACGATCTTTTATTCGGATCGATTTCTGTGATCTTCCTTGGATCGAAATATTCATGATCTTTCTCGGATCAAAGTGGCCATGATCTTTCTCGGATCAAATCATTCATGATCTTTCTCGGATCAGATTCTTCCACATATAAGCCTGTGGGGACTGTCCCAGGCATAAGCTCCTGGCAGGCTATTCCACATGACAAGGCCAGTCCAAACCATATTTCACTCGATATCATATGCAGATAATCATCTCTTCATAATCCTAATCAAATATAAAAATCATATATGGAGAAAATTATCCGATAATCAATCCTAATAACACAAATCTAGGATCTCTCTCAGGATTAATCAAAATTAAGATTTGTCTAAGTATCTGGATCCTCCACTGATCCATAAGACTTCTAGAGAGAGAGAATCCATGAAAAGAGAGAAAATTTTAGAGAGAGAAAGTAGAGAGAGAAAATTGAGAGAGAATCTTCGTATCCTTTCGATGAGGCAATCATGGTCGAGATCATCAGAGGTCATATCAGGGTGACTCAATATGGATTAACCATGATTGATGTTATCAATTTCGAATAAAGATTGGATCGAAATCTAATCTACTGCACGAATTTCGAAGCAATCTCAGATCATCATATTTTCATATCAATTTTATCATAGAATTCGTGATAAAATCAGAGAGAGAAAGATACTAGAGAGATAAAATCCATAAAGAGAGAGAAAAGTCTAGAGAGAGAATCTAGAGAGAGAAAATATAGAGAGAGGAGAGAGGAAAGAGAGAGAAAGGAGGGAGAGGAGAGAGAAAAAATTTTTCTCTCTTCTTTTTTTTTAATTTATTTTTATTTTTCTCTTTTTCTTTTTCTTTTTCTCTTTTTCTTTTCTTTTTCTTCTTTCTTCTTCTTTCTTTTTTTTTTCTTCCCACGGCCTCCCTTGGGCTGAAACAGGGGACGGATGAGGGGGCTCCAGCTTGGCTCCGATGAGGGCGACAGCTTCGTCGGAGGTCCGGCAGCAGGTGGAGGCGGCGGTGAAGCAAGAGATGGCCGACGGCAAGGTTCGGCCGGCAAGAAATCAAGAAGAGATCGAAAAAATAGGGGACCACTACTTTTTTTTTTATTTTTCGATCATTGGCTAGTCACCGACGGCCAATACCTTCAAGAAAGAGAGATAAAAGGATGAGGATCCTATCCTAGGGATGAGACGCCGCAAACGGCGATGCCGGTGGCCGGAAAAGAGAGGAAGATGGCTCATTCGAACAGAGCAAAATAGGATCATGATGTTTTGTGGATTTTTCGACGATCTCGACGGCCGACGAGGGTGCACGAAGCCATAGAAAGGAGAAAAAGGAAGAGGAAAAAGAGGAGAAGGGCTTACCTCCGACTACGGTGAGGTCTCCGATGAGTATTTGAGATGAACACGATGAGGACATCCGCAGCTTCAACGAAAAAATTCGAGAAACATAAAAAGAGAAATCCGGTGCTCGTCGTGGCCAACCTTAGAGGAAAGGAGAGGGGGTTTTTATAGGGTGGAGGGGAGGTCAAATCTCCCTCGGATTCAGCTTCTCTTTCGATGTATTTGAGTGGAAGAAGACTCCCAACGGGACTCTTCTTCGTTTGCTTCCCCTTTTTTTTTTTTTGTATGGGCTGTGGGTTGATTCTGGGCCCAATTGGGTCGGGTGTTACATACCTAATTTTTACTATATGTATGACATATGACCCTCTATGGTTATCTTCTTATTAAATAAATTTGACATCATCACTCTCTAACCTATTCAAGTTATAAAATATCTTATAAAGACCTACTTAGTCTTAAAGAACTAAGATTATATTAACTAACTTTGAATGATTTAATCTTTTTAACCTTGTCTAAAATTGGCTAAGACCCACTTAAGACTTAAAATAGGTTAGAAAGCGATGACTCCATTAGCTTATTTAATAAAAAGATAAGGTTAGGGGGTTATGTGCTATGCACATAGCAAAAATCAGATAGTGGAATATATATTTCTCAATGTTGGATGCGAATTTGTAATTTCCCCAAACCCCAAGAAGGTTAGTATAATTTATGCAATAGTTTATGTAAAACAAGAAAAAAAAACTATAAATAAGAGTTTGTAAATATGTGATGGGCATACTAACCTTGTAATTTATTTTACAGAAGTTTGTAAGATGGACATCGAATTGACACAAGAAAGATTTCAGTGAAAGGTACATTCGACCTAGCAAATATTCATTTTCAGGAAGAAAGGTGAGCCGATACCACCAAAGCCTAAAAGAGGAGGGTAACAAAATATTTACACTCATCCCAGAAGGTTGTGAAAATGATACTTGCAAAAGTTCACATGCACAATTCAGCCTACTCCCTAATTTCGACTTTCAATCGGTTTGATAAGCACGAACTATTGACTATCAATCGATTGACCGACTAATAGTCAGCTATCCTCAACCATTTTTGGCAAACTTCAACTATGACGACTCGATTGATTTCAGACTATCCTCAACCATCCTTGACAAACTCGAACTATGACGACTCGACTGATTTCAGACTGATGACCATCGATATATTAGAATTGTCGACCGATGGTCATTTGAACTTCCTCAATTGCCGACATACAGTCGATATCTTTAGACTACCGATATATAGTCGATAAATTAGAAACCATCAACGCAGAAAAATGCATAATGGTCAGAACATGATCAGTGGTAGGATATAACTACCCATCCCACGATCGCATAATACCGAGATAAACGGAACCCACATGTCTAATCGTTACAAACGATTACCAATAACTCATCTATAAAAGAAGGTAAATGAACAGTATTTGGTAAGGACTCTTTGGAGCTGAAACTCTGCTTCTCTAAATATTCATCTACTATTCATTATTTTTCACTGACTTAAGCATCGAAGGATTTTTGTCGGATATAATTTCGATCAATGTGGACTTCATTTTATAGGTGCTCTTCACTGATAATAGACGCAACAGAAGATTGACCGCAACAGGTTGGCGCATCAGGAAGGGAAGAATACGAGCAATCATGGCAAAGATCAAAGCTCAAAATCATGCTACAGAATCTGCAAGACAATCTTTCCATCGAAAAGATCTCCCTCCTCCACCTCTATTGACAGAGTCCAGCTCTTCGCATCCCTTAATCACTACAGATGTATAAATTGCTGTCCTAATGCAGCAAATAAAGGTGTTGACGGAGGTGGTACACAGCCTTCAACAACAACAGACACAGCAACAGCAGCAGCTGCTGGCGAAGAAGCCGATGGCTTATTCAGTATCGTTCAGGTATAGCCACCGTCCTCCATGGCACTCATCCTCTTCATCTCCAGAATGATGATCGTCTCGATGCTTTCATCGAGTCGAGCAACCGCATTTTTGGCATTCTCATCACGCTGCTCATCCTTCACGGCGATCTCCTTCTCCTTCTCATATATATAGTATCAAGAAGGAGAAAAGACCGCGTGCACTTTCTCTTTCTCCATCCTCAAATTTTTCAGAGGATTCTAACCTCGAATTTTTTCAACAACGGCAGCTTGATGACTACGAGCGTGAATTCAAAAAAATCGACCGCCAACTTGTCCGACTTCAAGTGGAAAGTCGAAGGTCCTCCAACTACTTTGACTTCCATATTATCTAACCTCTCTCTCGACGTATCTTGGATGAGCTGATCCCGTCTTGGTTCAAGATACCGCAGATGGAGCCATATGATGGCTCCATTGATCCAATTGATCATTTGGAGAGTTATAAGGCTCTCATGATGATCCAGGGGGTGATCGATGCCCTCTTATGTATTGGCTTTTCGACAACTATTCGAAAGGTTGCTTGAGCCTGATATTTTGGACTTCAGTCCAGAAGCCTAAATTCTTTCAAACAGCTCGAGCATTCCTTCGTGACCCATTTCAGTACTAGACAAAAGGTGCCACGGACATCAGATAGTCTCTTCTCCATCAAGCAAAGTGAGACAGAGCATTGAGAGATTTCGTGGCTCGCTTCAACACGGCCATGCTTGAGATCAGGTATCTCAATGAAGATATGGTTATCTCAGCCATAAAAAGAGGTCTGAGGGGATCCATATTTACCTACTCTCTGGATAAGACTCTCCCTCGGACCTATGCTGAACTCTTGGAGTATGCATACAAGTATATTCATACGGATGAAAGCACTTCTGATCTGCATCAAACAGAAGAAAAATGTTAGAAAAAAAAAAAGAAAGATGAAGCTCTGACCGAACTAAGTCGATCAACAACTGGTAAAGGAGCTTCACCCCGTCGATGAAGTTCAAGGCCGAACAACTATAGCAGTAGGTATGACTTCTATACTTTTCTTTCTGCTCTCTGTACGCAGATCTTAATGGAGATCGAAGGAGAAGAGTATCTTCGACATCCTTCGCTGATGAAAGTGCCATCGAGAAGTCGCGACAAGAAAAAGTATTATCAGTTTCATCATGATCACGGTCACGATACCGAATAATGTATTCAACTTAGGAACGAAATAGAGGTCATGATCCAACGTGGCTACCTCAAAAAATTCTGATAAGATCGTCCGACTCAATCTCCCACCGACCAACAGCCCACAAGCTGAGGAAATGATCAACAATCAACTGACGACAGGAGTGATCAACATGATCTTTGGGCGACCGAAGGATTGGGGGGCATCTTTTGAAGAAGAGTCGGCAAAGAAACGATGACTTGATAATGTAATCTTTTTTTCAAAAGATGATGTTCGAAGAATACAAACTTTCCATGATGATGCTATCATCGTCTCAATGACGATAGCAAACTATGATATAAAAAAAAATTTAGTCGATAATAGAAGCTCTACTAATATTCTTTTTTATTCGACTTTCTTCCGAATGCGACTACCGACTGATCGACTCAAAAGAGTCCCAACATCTTTAGTTGGTTTTATCGGAGATGCAATTATCATGGAAGGAGAAATTACTCTCCCACTAATCAGGAAAATAGATCCATAATAAAGTACCATTCTCTTGATATTCACAGTCATCCGAATCCCTTCGACTTACAACACCATACTTAGACGATCTGGACTTAATACCTTGAGAGCGATAGTTTTAACATATCATTTATTGGTCAGATTCTCAATAAAAAATAGAGTCAGAGAAATACATGGAGATCAACAACTTGCTCAACCTTACTTCATGGTCTGTACAAAGAATAATCAATCTGAAGACTCTTTATTCGTTGATAAGTTGGATCAAAGAGAAAATGAAAAAAGAAGAAAACCAATCGAGCAACTGATTTCTATCCCATTAAAAGAAGAAGATCATGAGAAGACAGTCCAAATTGGATCGTAATTATCTGATTCGGAGCGACAACAATTGGTGAATCTACTAAGAGCAAATATCGATATTTTTGCTTGATCGACAATCGATATGTTAGAAATTTCTCCAGAGATAATAACTCATCGACTGAATATTGATTCTAAAGTTACACCAGTGAGGCAGAAGAAAAGATCTTTTATTTCTAAAAAGTAGAAGGTCATCGATGAAGAAGTCGACAAACTCCTCGCGATTGGCTTCATCAGATAAGCTAATTATCTTGATTGGCTTGTCAATATAGTGATGGTGATAAAAGTCAATGAAAAATAAAAAATCTACATTGACTACACAAATTTAAATAAAGCTTATCCGAAGGACAGTTTCTCCTTACCAAAGATTGACCAACTAGTTGATGCGACTTTGAGATATCGATTTTTAAGCTTTATGGATGCCTTCACGGGCTACAATCAGATTTGGATGGCATCCGAAGATGAGGAACACACTGCCTTCATAACCGATAAAGGTATCGATTGTTACAAAGTAATACCATTCGGTTTAAAGAATATCGGAGTTACTTATCAACGGCTGGTCAACAAACTATTCAAAGCACAAATTAGATGTAACATGGAAGTTTATGTTGATGATATGCTGATGAAAAGCTTCCAAACTTCTGATCATGTTCGTAACTTGGAAGAAATCTTTGACAGACTTCAACGACATCAGATGAAAATTAAATCCGATTAAGTATGCATTCGAAGTAACTTTCGAAAATTTTTTTGAATTTTTTGTGTCACAACGAAGAATTGAAGCCAATCATGAGAAAATAAAGGCTATCATCAATATGAAGCATCCAAGCTCCAAGAAAGAGATGTAACAACTCAATAGAAGGATCGCAGCACTCAACCGTCAAGATCGGCAGAAAGATGTTTACCCTTCTTCAAGATCTTGAGACAAGCAAAAGACTTTTCATGGTCAGATGAGTGCCGACATTCCTTTGAGAATCTAAAAAGATATTTGATATCTCCACCATTACTTACAAAATCGAAGGTGGGAGAAACTTTGTATCTTTGTCTGGCAACTTCGATAGAGACAGTTAGTTCAGTACTCGTCCAGAAAGATGAAAATCGAATTCAATGATCGATTTATTACACCAGTAAGGTGCTTCATAACGATGAAATAAGATATTCAAGAGTGGAAAAGATGATCTATGCTTTGATCATATCATCACAATGACTTTATCCATACTTCTAGGCACATCCAATAATTATTTTGATAGATCAATCATTGAAGATAATTCTATACCGACCTGATACTTCAGGTCGAATGATAAAATGGACCATAAAACTCGATGAGTTTGATATTCAATATTATCCACGACCGTCAATGAAGGTATAAGTTTTGGTCAACTTTGTCGTCAAGTGTACTATATTCGATAATAATCTTAAAGATAAACTCGACAATAATTCGAAGCAGATTGAAACTCCTGAGACCGACTTAGCATCAGTATAGATGCTATATATTGATGGAGCATCCAATGCACAAGGCAGTAGAGCCAGTCTCATCCTTACCGATTTTGAAGGGATTGTAACCGAATATGCTCTTCGATTTAATTTTAAAACTTTGAATTATCAAATTGAGTATGAAGCACTTTTAGTCGGCTTGAAGATTATCAAAATATTTGATATTAACAACTTGAAGGTCTTCATCGATTCACAGTAGATTATCGGACATGTTAAGGATGAGTTTGAAATCCGAGATCCTATTTTGATGAAGTACTTTTAGAAAGTAAAAGATCTTACATCAACTTTGAAATATTTTGAGATCTCTCACATTTCAAGAGCAGAAATGCTTGAGTTGATGTACTTTCTCGATTCGCAACTACTTCATTCAGCTCACTTGATCGGACTTTCATTGAATGTCTTGAACAATCAAGTATTGACAAAGTCGAAAAAGTGCTACAAATCAATAACGAGCCAAGCTGGATGGATCCGATCATCCAATATTTGATTAATAAAACTCTACCTGTAGATCCTTCAGAAGCCAAACGAGTATGGTGGATGATCTCGTAATATATTTTGATGAATGGATAACTTTATAAAAGGTCATTATCTCTTCTCTTACTAAAATGCTTGGGATTAACGAATGCCGACTATGCGCTCCGAGAAGTTCATGAAAAAATTTATGAAAATCACTTGGGGGACAAATTATTGGCTTATAAAATCTTGCGACAAGAATATTATTGGCCCACCATGAAGAAAGATGCAGTTGAACTTGTTCGAAGATGTGAACCATATCAGAAATATACTAATATACAACATCAACCAACCAGCCAACTGACATCGATTATTGTACCATGATCCTTCTCATAATGGAGAATCGACGTACTTGATCCTTTCCCTCCGGCATTTGGTCAGAAAAAATTTATAGTGGTTGCCATTGATTACTTCACTAAATAGGTAGAAGCTGAACTCTTGGTGCAAATCACTGAAAGTAAAATGGAAGACTTTATTCAGAAGTCCATCATATAAAAATTTGGTCTACCACACACCATCATCATCGATAATGATCGATAATTCGACAATCAGAATTTCAAAGAGTTTTATGCGAAATTTCATATTACGCACAAGCTCACCTTAGTTGGTCATCCACAATCCAACGGTGAAGTGGAAGTAACAAACCGAACAATCCTACACGGTTTCAAGTCCAAACTGAATGAAGCTAACAGTCTCTGGATGAAAGAATTATATCCGATCTTATAGACATATCGGACAACTCTTCGTATACCGACAGGAGAATCATCATTCAACCTAGCCTATGAAACTGAGGCAATGATTTCATTTGAGATCGGATTGCTATCAGTAAAAATTGAATAATATAATGAGTCGAGCAATTCTGAATGTCGAAGAGCAAATCTAAACTTATTTTCGAAAGTCCGACAGCAAGCTCAAGTTCGGATGGCAGCATATCGACAAAGAATAGTCCGATATTATAATACAAAGATCAAGCCGAAGGTCTTTCGTCCAGAAGATCTGGTCCTAAGAAAAACAGAAGTTTCAAAGTCTCTGGATCAAAAAAAATTATCTCCAAACCGGGAAAGACCTTATAAGATAACCGAGACACTTCATCCAGGTACATATCGGCTAGAAACTCTCGATGGAACGATTATTTCTCAGACTTGAAATGCTGATAATTTGAAGATACTCTGTCAATAAAATTATTCATATATACGATATATTCGGAATGAAATATTGGGATTTAGAATCGTTAAAGTTTTAGTCATCTACAAGTTATCTACAAAATGACATCAAACTGATAAATAATCAATCAATTTTTACCGACTATATCTCGATTTTTTACTGTAAAAATTAACTTAAGTTGAATAACAGTATCAATAAATAATCGGTCAGCTTGTAGCGACTATATCTCAGTTTTTCATTATAAAAATCAACTTAAATTAAATGACTACTCATGCCGACTTAGTTTTAGCTAAGCGAAATATTATGCCAACTCGATCCCGATCGACTAGGAAATACACCGACTTGACAACAGTCAGTTGAAGAATATTCGACTTATCACCGCCTATCAAATATCTAAAAAATATACAAACTAAGTCCGACAAACTCTATTACGATTATTGATCGACATTCAATTCACCGATGGATGATCGATAATTCGACTGTTGTTTAACGATATTGATAGTATAAGTTTAAAAAGGACTTTCATGTTTAGAAAATTTCTTTTCATTCACGGAATGTCTGTTAGACACAGCAGTTGATGAGCTAAAATTGTCAGCGAGGCATCTAGACCATGTAGTACTAGCTTGCATGGTATTTGCATGTTTGAGCTACAAGAGTGATGCGCGCCGTGCACAGGTTTCTGGCCACAGAGAACCCAATTCTCAGATCAGTCTTGTTGGTCTAGCGATGCCTGCGCTTAGATCAAAATAATGCATGCTCTGCTTAATTTTGTTTGGCTTCAAATTTACTAGCTGAAAAAGCTGGCTTGGAAGGTGTTTTGAGTTACTTTTTGCAGGTCAAGTTACTTTCATGGGGATTCAACCTTCGTATGGTGTCTGTACGATGCCTTTGTTTAGGGGAGGCCTCTTGTGGTGGTGGTGGTGGTGGTACCAGCAAAGCTTCATGATTTGTTTAGAACGTTACATGCTGGGTCTTAAGCTATGATTTCCGTTTTTTTTTTTATTTCTTTCAATACGATCTTTGCAGTTTCACATATAACAATCAAGAACTTTCATTAAGATATTTTAATTGATACCCAAAATTTAATTTGCAAGAAAGGAAATGCCATTGTTTTGAGGAATCAGGTGTCTGATTTCCTCATATGCATATGTATGTGTGTACCTATATATACATAGAGTCGCCTACATAGTGGGTCTTAAGCTACTATTTCTGTTTTGGTGTTCCTTTTTTTATTTCTTTCAATAAGATCTTTTTAGTTTCACATATAACAATCAAGAACTTTTATTGAGATATTTCAATTGATACCCAAGATTTAATTTGCAAGAAAAGAAATGCCATTCTTTGGAGGAATCAGCTGTCTGATTTCCTCATATGCATATGTATGCAAGTATGTACATGCATATATATAGGAATCCACCTGGCGGTCATAAGATGAAGAAAACAGGCTTATAGTAGAACAATGTCATGGCTCTAAAACAGCTGCAGAATTTATAAATCCAAGCTATGCAACATGTAAAAGTACTTAGGTGCATATTTTTATTATCAATAGAAGATAGAAATAGCCATAATGAATGGAGACACAATATAAAAGACTTTATGAACCACACTGCAGATTCTACATTATTGCTTCTACTGATTCAGCTTCAGCAATTCTGTTGCCACGTTATTCACACATCTCAAACCCCTCAAACGTGAAGAAAAATAGCCGATTGGAGAATTCAGCCGGCTTATCTTATTATTCAGCATTTGATTGAGTTCTCTGCTTTAAAGTCCACATATGAGAATTCTATTAGGAACAAAAAATACCACCTGACTATTAAATGCACAATAGAATACAGATGGTTATTCACGTCAAGGCCATCATCATAATATATAAGATGCTTCATCTTTCAAAAGCATATTCATCTTCGTTTAGCATTGATCTTCTAATCTGTGGGATAAATAGCGCTTTGTGATCAGGCTGTCCTAAATAGAGAGAGCAAAAAAAAAAAAAAAGCTAGGTTTGACGGACCTAATTATTAGTAAACATGATCTAAAATCATGCTGCAGTGCATGACAATATTAAATAACTACGTTTTGAAACTTTGAATAGTATATTCCAGTAGGAAACTATTTTACAAGCACCAAAAACATCAAGAAACATTCAAGACCTGAGAACATGCATTTCCTGCACAGTAGCTAGTACCTTTATAATAGGAGGTCATGAGAAACATGTCAGGATGCATATCGAAGCATTTTAAACACTAGGATGGGGGCAAGAGCTTGAACATATCATGAACAAGCAAGATGAAAGAAAAGTTGTATTACATGCGTACTAGTGTTCTAGCATGGGTGGGAGAAGCAGCGTGTAGTGGAAATTGTCATATAACATTGGAATGTGCTAATATCAATAAAAAAAAAGAAAAGAAAGAAAGGGAATGTGCTGAGGATCATATCCATGTGCAATACCAATCAAACATGAGATTCTCAAACAAATCCATGAAGTAAATTCTACAAAAGAGATAAGTACATGTTGAGCAAAAATATATGCCAGTGTTCCAAACATTGCTCCACCTAAAAGGAAGCCTACAAGAAGACCACCACTTCCACCTTTAGAATTATCACTGCATATACATATAAAAAAATGCTACACCACGATCTGTTTCATATAAGCTAACAATAATCTCAAGTGACAAGGTGCACGAAAATTGCAAATGAAACAAGATAATTCAATACATAATAGCAATGTCAATATCAGCATCAAGTATTTCAGGTAATAAAACACACACATCATACATAAGAATGGTGCAGCGGTTGGGGAGACGCAATATCCATAAAATGATTCAAGCACATGAACCAATGATTCACTTTCAAGTATACAAAATGCTTGTTGTTTTGAGAACCCAACTGCCAAGATCAGCAAGCATATTATAAACTGGTTTAAGATTGAAAAAAGAAAATTCCATATTAGGATAAAGATGGAACTTAATGGAGGAGGCATATTGATATTACTGACAACACTGGGAAAGGATTATGATGTTCATCCAATAAAATAGGAAATACTTTCATAATTGCACCATTCAAAAAACAATGAACATGTCTTCAAAAATACTTCAATGACAAGAATGCAAAATGCTGTGTGTTCATGTGTGGTCATGGGTTGCGTATATATAGGGTAAGGGTGGTATCGGAGGATCCGACATTCCACATATATATATAGTGCTATTCTTTTTGTGACAATAGTCTTTGTATGTTTATCAATTCACAATCCTTCTGATATGACGAACTCATTAGGAGCTTAAATGCGAATTTGGAAAAAGCTTCTGGGATGGAATGATGGGTACAGATTGGAAAACAAAGAGCATCAAGATTGTTTTTTGTCCAGGACCTCTTCTTCATTGAAGTCTTACATCAGTCAGTTAATACACCCATTGTTGCATGAAGAAAATGGAACGTAGAAAAAAAGCACACAAATCTTAAAAAGTTTCAATAAGAAGCAAAGTACATTTTGCAATAATTTAAGCTTAAATAAACTCTACGTATACCTTTATTATTAACGTAAATTAGTGCTTTTTTAATTAAGGATATTATGATGATGAGTAATGTTGCGGCCAATCGCCTCGTCGTCCGATCGTCGGAAAGCGTGCACCTGCAAAAGGAAGTCCGCACTGACCGGAGGCGGCTCCGGCGGGGACCCTCTGACGGTCAAGTCAGAGAGGTGACTGGGCAACAGTGAAATGCAGACAGAAAGCTCTGAGAAAGAGAGAGAGAGAGGGAGGAGCGAGCCTGCGTGAGTGGGAGAGACGGACGGATCCCTCCTTTGCACTGTTGCCTTCCCCGGTATATATAGTGGAGCTAGGTATGGCGCCGTCATTAATGGCGCGGACAAGTGAGGAACTGTCAACTCACTGTGGACTGTCAGAGTCGCCGTAAAAATGTCATGTCGCCGTGTGGCCGTCCAATCACCAGGATTGACCCGGCTCTCGGCGGGACCATGTCCCTAGGTAACTGCGCCGCATGTTCGTGTCAGAGCTGACAACGTCTGGCGGCTGTACGGTGGTTGGAGGAGCCGACCGACCCAAAGTCGGTAGCCAGCTGAGTGGTGTCGGGTCCCTCCATTGGTCGGCGAGCATCATGTAAGTCGGCCATCAGACCCCCGGGTTCAGTCGGTC
This sequence comes from Elaeis guineensis, assembly GCF_000442705.2. Taxonomy (NCBI): domain Eukaryota; kingdom Viridiplantae; phylum Streptophyta; class Magnoliopsida; order Arecales; family Arecaceae; genus Elaeis; species Elaeis guineensis. The sequence goes on from NC_026001.2 coordinate 6,380,236, forward strand.
GGGATGGTTACGCCCGACATACCCCCGGCCGGCGATGGGCCGTAGAATGGCCGGTAGTCAACCGCTGATGGCATCCGTCAGTCGGTCGCCCCGACCGACTATCGGTCGCCCCGACCGACTATCGGTCGGTCTATCGGCCAGTCGGAGTCGTCCGTCGGAGGCGGTTGGGCCGTCAGTCGGTCGGTCGGGCCACCGACGGTCGGTCGGTCGGTCGGGCCGCCAGTCGGTCGGGCCCTCCGACAGTCGGTCGGTCGGTCGGTGGGCATCCCCCAACAGTTGCCCCCCTCCACTCCTAAGTCGGGCGGTGAGCAGGCCGATGCTTCCATTCGGGCAGCGATCCCGGACGACTGGGAGTGGATTTGTCGCACATGTAGATCCGACCGTACCGCCGGATGATCCGATGTCAGACGCCTCATGAATGTCCAGCGATCCGGACGTCTAGTCGATGTCAGAGGTCACGTCGGCGTCAGGTGTCAGATGCCACGTCCCGTCATCGCCAGACGTTGCGTCGGTGCCAGAAGATCAGGCGCCGGACGATACGGCGTCAGTCGATCGGATATTCGGCGCCGATCGCGGGAGAACGGGGCATTGTCGGGCGTCCCATCGGGAACGCGAATCGGCGCGGGCGCGTGAATGCGGAGCCACTCCCCGCGTGCCGCGTGTTGCGGTGGTTGGCCGGCGTCCCCTCTGGCATTTAATGCGGGCGGTGCGGCCGTCCCGGGGTGGGGCGCGCCGAATTCTCCGCCAACCAGCAGGCGCCACGCGTCGCGCATCTGCAGGTCTTCGGTCGGCGCGGAAGGATCTCGGCCGTCGGTCGGCCCTATATATATAGGACCTCCCGGACCCCTGACCCACATTTGCAACATTTCGCTGGGGGAAACTCTGTCCGGGCGATTTCTCAGTCGTCGCGGGCAGAGCTCTTCTTCGCTTCGGGAGGGTCCATCTGGTTCGTGGTCCCCCCTTCTCTTTCTTCCTTCCTTTCTTCTCTTTCGGTCCCTGCATAATGACCAGGAAACCGACTCAGGGAGCTCGGTTGGGGAACCCGACCGACGACTCCCGATCGGCTCCGGAAGATGAGGCCTCCTCGCTTTCGGGGCCGAATGTCGATCAGCTTCGGGAGCACTATCGCATCTCGGAGCAGTTTCGGCTCTCCGCTCCAGGGGCCGACGGTCGGGTCAACAACCCTCCGCCTGGCGATCTGGCGCTGTACGTTGAAGACCTTCGCGCGGGTCTTCGACTTCCGATTCCGGAGTTTGTCCGGAATCTACTTGATTACTACGGACTCTGTCCGGTGCAACTGGCGCCGAACTCTGTTCGTTTAATCATTTCTTTCGCGCTGTTGTGTCAGCTCTTGCCGACCAACCCCCGCGTTTCACTCTTCCGGGCCTTCTTTGTGCTCCGACCCCACCCTAAAGCCTGAGAGTGGTGGCTCTTCAACCCCCGGAAGGGTCTCGCTTTCATAACTGGTCTTCCGTCGTCCATTCATGGATGGAAGAACCAGTTTTTCTTTGTTTCCTCCTCTTCTTCTTGGGGCTTTCCTTCTCGTTGGGGTATACTCCGAACCGAGGCCAACGACAACAGTCGGGTGGATGCGGACGACCGGGAGGACTTCCACCGACTGAAGGACATGTCGGTACTGAAGCAGAGGGAGCTTGTTACCGAACAAGCTCTCTATGACGCTGGCTTGAGTCTGGTCCCCCGAATAGGTATCGCCCGATCCTCCGGCCTTTCTTTTTGTTCATCTTTTGGTCGGCTTTTGGTCCAGCCTTTAACTCTCTTGTCGGTATTGCAGGGATACCACCGAGGATGAGGCCGACGGATGCCGAGATTCGGCAGTTCGCCAAGAGGAAGAGGCCAGCATCGGGGGCCGGCCCTTCGCGCCCTGCAAAGAAACCAACCCCAGCTCCGCCAACCATCGAGGCGTCGGCGACCGACCAGTCGGAGCCGGTCATAGCCCTCGTGGCTCCGACGGTCCAAGCTGAGGAGAGGCCGACTGAGGAGGCGGCCGAAGAAATATCGGCGGCTTCGCCGGTGCAGGTGGAGCCGGATGTCGTTCGGGAAATCGAACATCATCCGGCGGCGTCCGCTGGCGCAACGGGGGGCGCCGGGTCGAACTCCAGCGTGCCGTCACTGCCAGTCCCGTCGGTCAGGGCAGCTGATCGGGGGAAAGCCCCGATGGAGCCCGCGGAGGAGGATAGGTCGGGGAGCCGTTCTATGCCTCCCAGCGCATACTACCCCGAGGGTGCGTCGGCGTTGGCCGACCACAACCTTGCGAGGAGGTTGTGCCAAGGGATCCTCCTCCCAGCCGACGTAGAATCGCTGCGGTCTCGGCAGGTGGCCGAGATGCTGTCGCGGTTCTACCCGACGATGGTTGAGGTAAGCTTCGCATCACCTTTTCCTTTAACTTAGAAATTTTCCTTGTCATGCGATTCTGACGAAGCTTTTTTTCATCGGCAGCTGATCTTCACAATGTCCGAACTTGAGGCCGGGTACCGAAGGTTCGGCAACGTTCGGGCAGCCTTCAAGGAGAAGTCGGCGGCGGCCGAGGCTGAGAGAGCAATGTTGGCCGACCAACTCCAGCAGTCGGCCGACCGGGAGGCTAAGTTAATCGACGAGGTCTCCCGGCTTGAGTCCGAACTCAGGTCGGCCAAGAAGGAGGCCAAGCACCAAGGTCGGGCCGTGCGTCGCCTTCGGCGTGAACGAGACGGTGCAACTGCCGAACTTCAAGGGGAACGCGAGCAACTTCGGGTCAGCCTGGAGAAGCTCGCTGAAGCCGAAGAGGAGCTGTCCATCGCCCAGGTCGACGCCGAAATGGCTAAGGCCGAGGTGGAGTCGGCGAAGCAGGAGCTCGCCCGTGCTGAGGACGAGGCAATGTCGGCGAGAGTGTCGGCCGATCGGGCGGTGGAGGACTTCCGGTCCTCCGATCGATACCGGGAGGAGATGCTCGAATCGGGCTTCGCCTCATACCGGGTCAGGTTCGAGGACGGTCGGGATGCCGTCCACGCCTTGTACCCGGAGTTGGACGTCAGCTGCATCATCCCGCCGCTAGCCGAGGAGGAAGGGGTCGAAGGAGAAGGAACGAAAGAGATGGCCGACCAGCCGTCGGGAGGCGTCATCGTGGTGGAGGAGGCCGTCCCGGAGCAGGTGCCGACCGAAGTTCCTTTGCCGACCGAAGCCCATCCTTCGGCGGCCGACCCAGCGCCGCTTATGGCCGAGACGTCGATCCTCCGTCGGTCGAAGAGATCGACTAGGACGGATGATCGGTCCTGCCGACTGTCTTTACTTTTCGTTTTCTGAAAATACATGTAATCGGGCTTCGACCCGACTTTGTAATTTCTTTTTATCAATGAATGAAACTTTTTTCTTCTTTCTTCCTGTTTGTAATGCCGACTATAGCTGTGATGTCGAACTTTAGTCGCTAACTTAAGCAAGCCACTAACTCACGTGAGTCGGTAGGACTCCGACAGCTTGCGCAGCCCCGAAAGTAGAATGGGTCCCGACTTTAGGTCGGCTTCCAATAGTCGAAGTCGTCGGTCGGGTGCATCTATTGAGTCGGGAGCCGACCGAACCTGGCGAAGGTTCAGTAGCCGGACTTTCGTAGATGCATTTAGTTGATCGTCGTCCGGCGCAGTGTCGGGGGAACGATAGTAAGTCGGGTTCCCATGCTCTTGCGTCGGGTTCTATGTCTTTTGACAGACGGTGGCAAGCCGAATGTCGTTCAGCCGGCCGTAGGTCGGTCGGCAAGTCGTGGGCGCGACTAAGGTCGCGTCGTGTGATAGACGGTGGTAAGCCGAATATCCCTCGACCGGCCGTAGCCTGGTCGGAAGTCGCGACAATAGTCGCGTGGGCTTTTAGCCTTTCTCCGGTCGGGGCTCGATCGGTCTGTCGGCCGATGGATTCTGCCCGAAAATTTGACCGTAGAAGGAGTATGAACTCCCGTCGCAACAGCTGCACCGGCCTTTGGACGGATGTGTTGCCGAAAGCCGGAGGAGTGTAACTCCCGTTTGTAAGAGTCCGTCGGCCCTTGTGAAGGTCCGACGAGTCGTCGAAGGAGTGTCAACTCCTGTTATTGTAGATGCGTCGGTGCTCGCAAGAGTCCGATGCGTCGTCGGTGCTCGGTTCACGTCGATACGTTGTGGCTGAGCGCCGATCACTAGTCGAAGATCTTAAGACTCCGAGATTTCAAACTGAACTCGTATTCCGACTATCGAATTACAAAATTCACTGGTAATACAGCTTCAAGTTGTCGGCGTTCCAAGTCCGGGAAATGGGCTTCCCCTCGAGGGACTCCAGCCGATAGGCTCTCGGCCCGAAGGTATCAGCAACCTTGTAGGGTCCTTCCCAGTTGGGAGCCAGCTTCCCTTGGTCCAAGGGCTTCGACACTTCTGCCTTCCTCATCCCGACCGACTGAACCCGGGGGTCTGATGGCCGACTTACATGATGCTCGCCGACCAATGGAGGGACCCGACACCACTCAGCTGGCTACCGACTTTGGGTCGGTCGGCTCCTCCAACCACCGTACAGCCGCATGTTCGTGTCAGAGCTGACAACGTCTGGCGGCTGTACGGTGGTTGGAGGAGCCGACCGACCCAAAGTCGGTAGCCAGCTGAGTGGTGTCGGGTCCCTCCATTGGTCGGCGAGCATCATGTAAGTCGGCCATCAGACCCCCGGGTTCAGTCGGTCGGGATGGTTACGCCCGACATACCCCCAGCCGGCGATGGGCCGTAGAATGGCCGGTAGTCAACCGCTGATGGCATCCGTCAGTCGGTCGCCCCGACCGACTATCGGTCGGTCTATCGGCCAGTCGGAGTCGTCCGTCGGAGGCGGTTGGGCTGTCAGTCGGTCGGTCGGGCCACCGACGGTCGGTCGGTCGGTCGGACCGCCAGTCGGTCGGGCCCTCCGACAGTCGGTCGGTCGGTCGGTGGGCATCCCCCAACAAGTAAAAAGATCAAATGTTTGGAAATCTCCCTAAAGCCAAAGGGCTTCAAGCTCTGTCTCCATTTCAGTTCATCCCTATAAATGAGATCTTGATGTCACTTGCCATCAGAAACTCCTTGGCTTTGTCAGACGATGCTTCATGATGTCAAAGACTGCCAATTAAATTACAATAATGATCTGACAGAAGTGAAAAACTTTCCAAAAGACCCATAACTTAGAAGGACTTGCACTGTTATTGGACAGGTTTGATTCACAATTGGTGGGGACAGGCTTTAGCAAACAGGTGCATAACCAAACAGGTTCCTAGAAACTAGTTGGTAATACTTCTTTCAGAACATTTTCCCAAGTTGAATTCCATCTATTTTATCCCATCCACAAAAGTAACAGCCTACCAGCTACTCAACATAAAATATCAAAGATGTCACAAATAAGGGTCAATCTGAAAGGACAAATTTAACCAAGTTTACAGTGTACTTCTTGTGTAGTAGGTTCATCATGCACAATTGCTTTGTCTTTAACCCCTATTTCATCATGAGATGTATTTCTTGCTGAACCGTACCTTATAGTTCCAGCAACAATAAAAGCTGCATAAAAAACAGCAGCTGCAGGAAAAGGGAGGAATTGAAGGACCTCCTAAGTGAACTTGTGTGTCCTTGCTAGCAGCCCAAACTTTTCTTTATTCACCGGGCTCTTTCTAGGAATGAACAATTTACATCAATCTGGTCCAAATAACAAGTGGCACTAGCAATTGCCAAACTCATTTAAAGTGTAAAAGAAATATAAAGTTAGGCACATGGAACCACAAAGCAGTATTGTGGAGAAGACAAGAATCTGCAGAGGGTAAAACAGAAGATCAGGAAGTCAAGGATGCAGATAAATAGGGGGAAAGAATAAGAAAACTCTAATTGTCATGCCAACCAACTATAAAATGACGCAATGAAGAAAGTTTGCTGACTAGAGATAAGCTTGAGAAAGCATATTGGTATATTGAATAACCGCTTGGGAATGGAACCTTTCTCGGGATTGTCAACCAGATAATCTCCCGTGTTTATGGAAAGTTCAAGACCAGAAATCACGTGAAGTAAATAAAGAAATGACAGTGCCTCCTCTTTATCAGCTCTAAAGCCTTAAGAGGTGGATGGCAAACAAAGGTGGCGAAGTGTTTGTATGAGTTGCAACAGCTAAACATCCTATCGTTATTTTACACCAATGTATTGTTACCACTAACACTAAGACCATAAATGTTACAGGATAAAGGCAGGGTCACAGCATCTCTTGATAGTTGAGAGATTGGGGTTGAAATGTGACAATCCTATGGTTGTTGCTGACAGAAACATGGGTTGGACTTTGATTTATCAAAATGCCATCTTATTCCTCAATGACATGTAACGTATGCATGTTGTTATTTGTAAAACATATGTGAAATCATCACTCATATGAATGCTGGCTACTGTCATAAACTGGTGAAAGGGCATGGCATGATGAATAGCAACATAGGGGAAATGCCCACAAGAGACAGTGGCTGAGCACACGTTAATATCACTGTGAATATCCTAGACCTATTTCACAAAGAAGAATCCAAAGTCATAAAATTAAACCGACACCAATGGTACTTCCCTCTAAATAATACCTTGAATTCTATGATGTGAGAGAAGGATAGCATCATGCACCTAACTACTTGTGCTAGACAAAGATTCTGTTACTTCATAAGGTCAATAGAAAACTTGTTGTACCTGGATGCAGCACAGATAGAGAAATTCCGATGATGATTTACTCAATTTTTCTGGCAAATTGCCAACTGAGTTTGATGGCATGATAATTTCTACAGGTTGTTGGAATGCAGGCTATGTGTTTCAAAATGAGATCCACATAAAAACCCTAAGCAAGGATAAGGAAGAAGAAGAAATAAGATAAATGCCTCATAACAACAAAACAGATAATAGATCACCAGAACGTAGAAGACAGCTAGATTTTCTGTAGAAGATCTTACTAGCCAAACTATCTCCCCGATATATCGGTCAATCATTGGGACAACATGTCGATCCACCCATACTTTTATCCATTGGAAGGCGTAATATACTCCATGTGAGCTTGGGCGGATGATCAAAAAATGGGACATAACAAATATGGCCGGAGTTTACCCTTCTCTGTCAGTATCATTCCCTGTAGCTCCATGAGCCAATGGTTTATTCAAAAGAGTAAAATTCATGGGTTCCCAAGGCTGGCGGGTGGTGAAATGCACAGCATGTACTTGCAATACTGGAAAATTTATATGAAAATGAGAATAATCTTCTAATTATCTTAGACGACTTTCAAAGATCACACCTTCCAATCTTTAGATTAGACTAATTAAGTTTTAAATTCAGACTACATACAACTTGGAAGACTTTCTGTATAATATAGAAATTCGTACAGTAATTGTACAGGTTCATATTCTGGGTTCATTATACATGTGGTAAGAAGGCAATCTCTTGATACATTAATGTCAGAAAATAGAAAAGAAAACCTGTTGGTCCATGGCAAGATTAGGCCACTCAAGGTAAAATTTTTGCAGAAAAAATAAACAATCAATCCCTGCTAAAAGGGATCTCATTAGGGCACATTGATAGGGTTGATCTACCTGGTAGTAATGCCCATTTCATATTGGTCCCCAAGATTATTTTTTCAGCTCATCAGAAGCATGCAAAGTAAACAAGTTTTTGACACAATTCAATAATTCAAACACTCAAAAATATGAAAAATCCGAGGTGCATACATACCCATACATATACATACATACATACATACATATATATATATATATATATATATATATATATATATATATATATATATATATATATATATATATATATAAACAATCGGGCCCTTTCCGGTGCGAGATGGGACCTACGAGATTTTGATCCATCCGATCTCCATCCGACGGTTCGCATAATATAATAAAATGCTCTCTCTCTTCCCTCTCTTAGCGGCGACTGGGACGCAATTTCCCGAGACCAGTCTTCCTCTCCGCCTCGCTTCCACGGCGCCGAGCTGGGGGAAACGTTTGGGGAAGCGATCCCCAGAGAAGGAACACCGAGTGGAGGCCGCGGAGGCCGGAAGGGGATCGGATCTCAGATCCCCGTTCGAAGCCGGCGGGGACCTTCGCGCTGCTTCGTCTTTGGAGCTGGATCATTCTAGGGTCTCTTTGTTCTGGTTTTGGTTGTGGTATTTTGAATGTAAGGAGGGAAAACTCGTTTTTTTTTTTTTTTTTGCGTTTTTGATGTGATTTGATGCGATTATTTGATTTTCTGCAGTGATTTAGACTGGGATTAGTATATATTTGAGATCCGAAAAGGTTTGGTTTGATTTCTTTTTATGTCGAGTTTAAATTGTGGGGTTTTATTAGCTTTTTATTTCTTCCGGAGGTTCTGTTGGACTGATATCTTGGGTTAAAAAGCAAGGAGAGGAGAATCGGATGCCTGATTTTGGATTTTTTTTTTTTTTATTCTAAAAGCTTTTTGATTTCTGGGTTTTTATAGAAGTACATACGGAGTTGTTGTAGGGTAATACTTGAATTGGATTCTAACCCTAATCCTAACCCCAGAGAAGACGACGCCGTCGTCGATGGAGCTGGGAGCTTCGGGGATGTTCGTGCCGGCACAGACGGTGGGGACGGTGCTGTGCTGCATCTGCGGCGTTACGATGGCCCCCAACCCGACCAACATGTGCGTGCGCTGCCTCCGCTCCCGCGTCGACATCACCGAGGGCCTCCCCCGCCACGGTGCCGTCGTTCACTGCCCCGAGTGTCGCAGCTACCTCCATCCCCCGCGCACCTGGGTCCGCGCCGACCTCGAGTCCAAGGAACTCCTCGTTTTCTGCCTCCGCCGCCTCAAGCCCCTCACCCGTCACGTCCGCCTCGTCCACGCCGAGTTCGTCTGGACCGAGCCCCACTCCAAGCGCCTCCGCCTCAAGCTCCGCGTCCAGCGCGAGACCGTCCACGGCGCCATCCTCGAGCAGTCCCACCTCGTCGAGCTCACCGTCCACGACCAGCTCTGCCCCGCCTGCTCCCGCGCCCAGGCCAACCCCGACCAGTGGTCCGCCGCCGTCCAGCTCCGCCAGCATGTCGCCCACCGCCGCACCTTCTTCTTCCTCGAGCAGCTCATCCTCCGCCACGGCGCCGCCATCCGCGCCCTCCGTATCTCAGAGGCCGACCGTGGTCTCGACTTCTTTTTCGGTAGCCGTTCTCACGCCGTCAAGTTCGTCGAGTTCATCTCCGGCGTCGTCCCTGTCCGCTCCCGCTCCGATAAGCAGCTCGTCTCCCACGATCCCAAGAGCAACATCTACAACTACAAGCATACCTTCTCCGTCGAGATCTGCCCCATCTGCCGCGAGGACCTCGTCTGTCTCCCTCCCAAAGTCGCCCAAGCCCTCGGCAACCTCGGCCCCCTCGTCATCTGCACCAAGATCTCCGACTCCGTTGCCCTCCTCGACCCCTTTACCCTCCGCTCTGCCTTTCTCGATGCCAGCCAGTACTGGCGGGCCCCCTTCAAAGCCCTGCTTTCCAGCCGCCAGCTCGTCGAGTACATCGTGCTCGACATCGAGGTGGAGTCCTCGGAGGTCACCGTCGGGGGATCGAGGTACTCTCTGGCTTATGCCCAGGTGGCCCGGCTGTCGGATTTCGGAAAGAACGACAACATCTTCACTGTCCGGACCCATCTCGGCCAGCTCTTGAATCCCGGCGATTATGCCCTAGGTTATGACCTCTATGGGGCCAATAGCGGCGATCTCGAGATTGACCTGCCAGATGTTGTTCTGATAAAGAAGAGCTACGAGGAGAAGCGCCGCAACAGAAGTGGAAAGGCTCGACCTTGGAAACTCAAGAGCTTGAACATGGACGTGGACAATACCTCCAAGGGCAGAGCTGACGAAGAGAAGAGGAATATCGAGTACGAGGAGTTCTTAAGGGACTTGGAGGAGAACCCTGAGCTGAGGTTTAATATCTCATTGTACCGCAACAAAGATTATCAGCCATCGGAGATGGCATCAACGGCTGGTGGGGATGATGTTCCTTCCATGCCTTTGGAGGACCTGCTTGCTGATCTTGAGCTAAGTGATGGAGAGGAGGAAAATGATGATGCTGGTAGCATGATGGAGTGATTTATCTGATCGCATCCATACCGCTTGATCCTTACATCATCGATCAAGGTTTGAGTCGGGTCTTCTTTTATATTATATATGCTTTTTTGCCCCAGAAGATTTGGAAGTTGAAGAGTCTAGCTTGTAGATGTTGGGTCCTAGGCTTAAAACAAGTTTAGTTTTGTTTTTAATACTCTTTTTTTTTGTTTTTATTTTAAGAACTTGATTATGTTTTGTCGTAGCTAAAAAATTTCCTTTTGTTTGGGTTAATATTTGTGCTGGACCATGAGATCCATTCTGTTTTGTTGCTTTATGAAATGCACAAACACATCTATGAAGGAAAAAAGTTGTTTCTTGACAAAATTTGTGTAAATTTTAGTTTGTCTAGTCCTTCATAGCTTTAACTTGTGATCATACTTTGTATTATTACTTTTGAGATATGATTACTGCAAAACATCTGGATGGTGAATCTTTCAAAATGGAAGGCCTTGAAATGTTGTTACAAATAAATCCCATTCGAGAGAGAGAGGTGGTCCTAATGGATGTTCTCCTTGCATCTTAATTTAATAATTTTATCAACTTCTGTCATGGGTTTTGGTTATGTAGAGTAGAGGTTTTACCACAAGTCCATGCCATTCTGAAGATAGAGGCTGCTCTTATGTGTATTTTCATTGTTCCCTGGGCTGATGGGGTTTATCAGTGTTTGGTGTGTGTGGCGAGTCTGGTGACTGTATGAGATAAAAGCGCTTGTGACTTTATCTGTTACTGGGTATATCTAAAGTTCCTTGACAACATTATTGGGAAAATGAGATTTTGAATGATGTTCATTGGGAAAATAAGGTTTGGATGATGCTTGAGACTTTTGTGTTGGACTTTATACCTTTCACAGTCAGTGATGGTCTGGGAGAGTTGTTTTATTTTGTGTGCCAGGGGGTAGAAGTTTGTATACATTGGATGGTTGTACACCAAATAAAGCTTGGTGTCACTTATTGCATATGTAGAAGATAGCAAATAAATATCATTAAAAAGTAAAAATAATGTTGGTATAAACAGCTGGCTGGATGCATAGGTTGGTTCTCTAGCCTTGGCAATACATCCATCAGTCCCTCCCACACTCCACCTCTCTGTCTGTGTCTGCACGAACGCATGCATGTGCTTGTGTATTCTTTTTAACCGATCAGTTTTCTTTCTTATTTTTTCTGTTTCTTTCATCTTTCTCCGGTAAGGCAGCTCAATTTTCACAGTCAGCTACTTTTCTTCTCTTGGTGATGACCTAGGCTAATTGGGATGTCTTTGGCTGCTCAGAAGAACACACACACACACACACCCAAATATCAGATAAAAATACAATGGAGAAGACATGGTTGGCATCCAAAGAGAGAGAAAGTATGGGCTAGAAAAATCTCACCATCAGTGGGAAAGGTAAATATGTGTCGTTAATTAATATCTGCTGATATAAAATCAACAAAGGTTTGCTTATTTGTCTCTAGAATATTTTAGGGTGACTTCTTAAATTGTGTGATTGTTTCTGTTAGTAGTTCCTAAGATTTGCTGTTAGCAATTGGCTATAAAGTTCATGGAAAGTGCATTACCACAGAAACATAATCGTTGACTTATTCTTTGACATTGGTCTGTGGTCCTATTGGTGTGGATTGGATATAGACTACATTCAGAATAAGTTAGATTGGACTGACTGACACTATTCATGACTCAAGGGAAAAATTTAGTCCAATTTATCTTTCTCTGACAATCATCTCTCCTTGTCATGTGCCAGATTTCCACCACAGGTAAGAACTTCTTTTGCTTCTTCTCTCATCTATGTTGCTAATTTCTACTTGATTTAATGATAAGCATTTTTTATTGTGTCTTTCTTAAGGACCAACTATCTGATCTGAACCAAATCCTTACCCTCTCAGCTTTATCTACAAGTGCGATAAGAGAAGGTTCATTTTCTCTTATATTAACAAAAAAAAGATGGTATTAAGATTTCAAATGAGGTTATAGATGTTAACTACTGCCAATATTTCTTATAATTATGTATTTATTCTCTTTTTTTTGTTTTCTTTCACTCATTAAAATTTTAGCAACATATCGTCTTAAAGAATGAAGACATTGTGGTTAATTTTTTTCATAAAAAAAAAAAACAGAGGGCAATGTGATTTGAAAATAAACCTAGTTTTTGCTATGATATAGTGGGGCAATGGGCAGTTGTATCATAAAATGAATTTTGAAATGAGAACACCAAAATAATGCCCATGATACAATGCACTGTTGGTAAGTGTGATTGTAGTAGTGACTGCTAGTATCTGGTATCTTTCTGTAGCCGTGTATTGTTGGAAGCTTGTTGTGGTAGTGAGTGATAAAGAAGGAATAAAGATAATTGGAGATGGCAAGTCTTCTGAAGAGAGGGCTGGACAGGTCAGTAGGGGAAATGGTGTGTGCTTGTCTTACGTGGACATGGACATTGCAATATATTTATAACTTGCTATTGCACGTATGTTAAGTTCAAAAGCATATTAATTTTTAACCAATTTTAGAGACATCTATTAACAAATTATTTGACTCGGTGTGATGACAAATCAAGGACTCAAGTTGCCTGTGTCATGGATTATTTCATTTGATGAATATGGTTATAAACACGATCATTTTTGTTTTATAGAAAAACTAATACATGACATGGGCAATGTGTGTGACAAGTCAATAGGTGAGTATTCAATGGCTCGTGGGTTAATCATTTCATCAAGATTTCTTTTACCACCTGACTTTTCATCTAACAAAGGTGAAAAGCATAATCTTGCTTTTGATTAATGTATGTTTATTTTTTCTCTTTTTATAATTATTAACTGAAAGGGTCTCAAAGGCTTTTCTCTTGAAGAGGAGTGTGTATTTAAAGAAGTGAAGGCTCTAAAAACTAAGCTTACAAAGCTGGGAGGATGTGTTAAAACTAGCATTCTGACCAGAATAAGGGTGGCATAGTAGTGATGGTATAAATACTGCCAACGTGATAATTAATTAAATGGATCTGCTATGCATTTCACCATAATAGTGCTAAGGCATAATGGCTGGCATTTATGGATCATAGCTTGATATGAAATGAAATACTGTGATATTATTAATTTTTTGGTTTTCAAGAATGTTAGAAATATGAACCAGAATAAGACCACGCAGCAAGCTCTTCTAAAATGTCTCCAGAAGCTCAGAAAGTTGATACAGGACATTCATAAGAAGGATTTCAGAATTTTAGATCGGTTTTTGTCATATTAAGTATTCAAGGATTATGAAGGATGATGTGTGACATTTCACTGAGTCAAGAAATTTCAACCTTTTGGAGGGAAAAAAAAAAAATCTGATTCATCCAATGTTTTCAATAAGCTGATGAAAAGCTCAATGCTGCATCTGAAAATCGAATGCTAAGACTATGGTGAGAGGAATGACCTGTTTTGATTGACTTGATATTTTGGTCCCTCTTTCATCAAATATTGTTCTATGTAGTCATGTTTTATCCATCTTTACTTTAGGGTGAGGATGATTGTTTTTTCTATGCGTAGGATGCTTTGGTATCTTTTATCAATTTTTTACGTTTGATAATGTGATTGAGGTTTCGTCCGTATTCATTTTTCAAATAAGTAGTGTGGCAAGTGTTGCTTGTATAAATATCTAATAAACTTTTAGTCCTTTTGGCCCTAAATCTCACCATTGAGAATTTTGAAAAATCTACCTTAGTCGACTGCTTGCACTCAAGGCATTAATTTATGTTGTGACCCAGATCCCGTCCCAATTTTCAACCTGAATCTAGACCAGATCCAACTTGAAGCAGATTTTCTACCTACTTAGTCCTGCATAAAGCCGACTCAACCTGATTTCTGGATTGGTAGGGTATGGACTTGCCTTTGGATTAGGTGACACCTGAACTTGATTCAACCCAACAGCAATCCTATGCCTAACTTGTTGGGACAATTCAACCAATCTCCGATTTCGACTATAGATCAGCTTTATAAACACAGTACGCCGACTCATAATTAGTTGACCGACCGACAGTCGGGTATTCTCAACCATCAACGGACAACCACGACGACTCAGTTAATATTCGATGGATGACCATCGACATATCAGAGTTACCGATCGATACTCATTCGGATCCTCATGACTATCGACATATGGTCGACTTATCTTCCCACGATCATATAAGGCCAGAATGTGTGGAACCTACATATCTAACCGTTATGAATGGTTATCAACTACGTGTCACGGTTGTTAGTGGGCATAAACAGCCTATTAACTCTATGATTATTGTTCGATAATTTAGTGTCATAAAAAGTGGGACCACGTGCTCGACAGTTACATCTGAATCACCTATAAAAGGGAGATAAATGAACGGCATGGATAAGACAATTTTGGGCTGAGACTCTGCCATTTTAAAATTCTTATCTGCTGTTCACCACTCCCCACTGACTTAAGCATCGGAGGATCTTCGTCGGACATAATTTTGATCAGTGAAGACTTCTTTTGCAGGTGCTCTTCTCCGACGATGGACGTAATAGGGAATTGGCCATAACAGATTGGCACGTCAGGAAGGAGACAAAACATAAGCAACCATGTCAAAAATCAGAGCTCAACACTCGATAGGATCAGCAAGACAGTCTTCCCATCGGGAAGATGTTTCTCCCCCACCTCCAGTGGTAGAGCCCAGTTCTTCGCGTCTTGTAGTCACTATGGATGTACAAATTACTGCACTTATGCAGCAAATAAATGTATTAACGAAGGCGGTCCAAAGCCTCCAGTAGTAACAAACGCAACAGCAACAGCAGCTGCCAGCGGAGGAGTCGGTAGCTCAGTCAGTGCCATCTAGGCACAACCGTCGCCCACCATGACGTTCACCCTCCTCTTCTCCAGAGCGGCGACCGTCTTGACACTCTCACCGAGAGGGACGGCCCCGTTCTTGATACTCCCATCGTGTCACTCATCATTCGCAGCATTCTCCCTCACCTTCTCATGCACAAAGTATCAGGAAGGAGAAAAGTTCGAGGATACCTTCTGCTTCTCCATCTTCAAGCTTTTCAG
Organism: Elaeis guineensis; assembly: GCF_000442705.2. Lineage (NCBI taxonomy): Eukaryota > Viridiplantae > Streptophyta > Magnoliopsida > Arecales > Arecaceae > Elaeis > Elaeis guineensis. The sequence continues at coordinate 6,395,353 of NC_026001.2, forward strand.
GGGGTTTTACCTCTGATTTTTTCGGCAACGACAGTTCGATAACTATGAATGCAAGCTCAAGAAGATCGACCGCCGACTTGTCCGACTTCAGATGGAAGGTTGGAAGTCCTTCAACGACTATGACTTTCACATTGTCCAGCCTCTCTCTCAGTGCATCCTCGATGAATCAATTCCATCTCGATTCGAGATGCCACAGATGGAGCCATACGATGGCTCCATAGACCCGATCGACCATTTGGAGAGTCATAAGGCTCTCATGATGATTCAGGGGGCAACCGACGTCTTCTTATGTATCGACTTTCCGATAACTATTTGAAAGGCTGCTCGAGCCTGATATTCTAGACTTTAGTTTAGAAGCATTAACTCCTTTGGATAGTTCGAACAATCTTTCATGGCCCACTTCAGCACTAGTCGAAGGCCGTCATGGACATCAGACAGTCTCTTCTCTATTAAACAAGATGAGACAGAGACGTTGAGGGCTTTTGTGGCTCGATTTAACGCGACCACACTTGAGATCAGGGATCTCAATGAAGATATGGCCATATCGACCATAAAGAGAGTTTTGAGAGGATCCAGATTCACCTATTCTTTAGATAAAACTCTCTCTCGGTCCTACATTGAATTTTTAGAGCGTACGTACAAATATATTTATGCGGATAAAGCTGCTTTTGACCGACACCAGACAGAAGAAAAAGATCAGAAGAAGAAACAAAAAAAAATGGAGCTCAGACTAAATAAAGTCGGTCAATTACCAACAAGCAAGTTTCACCTCGACGATGGAGTCCGAAACCGAACAGCTATGACAGGTATGACTCCTATACTTCTCTTTTTGCTCTCCGTACGTAGATCTTGATGGAGATCGAAGGAGAAGAGTATTTACAACACCCCCGGCCAATAAAAGCGTCATCGAGGAGCCGTGATAGGAAGAAGTACTGTCAGTTCTATCGTGATCACGATCACGATATCGAACAGTGCATCCAGCTCAGGGACGAGATAGAGATCCTGATTCGATGAGGCTACATCGAAAAATTCTGACGTGATTATCCGACTCAACTTTCTCCCGACCAACAACCTCAGCCGCAAGCTAAAGAGACAATTAACAATCGACCAATCGTGGGAGTAAACAACTTCTCCGGGTGACCAAAAAACTGGGGGGCAACTTTCGAAGAAGAGTCGGCGAAGAAACGACGACTCGATAATATAATTATTTTTTCAGAAGATGATGTTCGAAGAATACAAACTCTCCATGATGATGCTGTCATTGTCTCAGCAACAATAATAAATTATGATGTAAAAAGAATTCTTGTTGATAATGAAAGTTTAACAGATATTCTTTTTTACTCGACTTTCTTCCGAATGTGACTATTGACTGATTGATTTAGAAAAATTTCGACGTCATTAGTCAGTTTCACTGAAGATATAGTTACTGTGAAAGAAGAAATCACTCTCCTATTAACCGCAGGAACAGATCCATAACAGAGTACTGTTCTATTGATATTCACAGTTGTCTGAGTTTTCTTAGCTTATAATGCCATACTCGGACGACCTAGACTTAATGTCCTGAGAGCAGTAGTCTCAACATATCATCTATTGATCCGATTCTCAATTAGAAACAGAGTCGGAGAGATGCATAGAGATCAACAACTCATCCGACGTTGCTTCCTGGTCTTCACACAAAATAAACAACCTGAAGACTCTTTGTCCGTTGATAAGTTGGATTAAAGAAAAAATGAAGAAAGGGGTGAACCAGCTGAGCAATTGGTTTCCATCCCAGTAAAAGAAGAAGATCCTAAGAAGACGATCCAAATTGGATCACAGTTGCCTGATCCAGAGTGACAACAACTAATAAATCTACTAAGAGCAAACATCGATATTTTTACTTGGTCGACTACTGATATGCCAGGCATCTCTCCAGAAATAATAATCCATTGACTAAACATTGATCCAAAAGTTAAGTTGGTGAGACAAAAGAAAAGACCTTTTGCTCCTGAAAGACAGAAGGTCATCGACGAAAAAATCGACAAGCTCTTTGCGGCTAATTTTATCAGAAAAGCTAATTATCCTGATTAGCTCGCCAATAAAGTGATGGTGAGAAAAGTCATTGAAAAATAGAGAATTTGCATCGACTATACAAATCTAAATGAAGCCTATCCGAAGGATAATTTTTTTTACCAAAGATCGATCAGTTAGTTGATGCAACTTCGTGACATTGACTCTTAAGCTTCATGGATGCCTTTGCTGGATATAATCAGATTCAGATGGCATCTGAAGATGAGGAGCACACAGCCTTCATAACCGATAAAGGCATCTACTGTAATAAAGTAATATCTTTCGGTTTAAAAAATACTGGAGCTACTTATCAATGGCTAGTCAATAAAATATTCAAGATACAAATCGGATAAAATATGAAAGTCTATGTGGATGATATGCTGGTCAAAAGCCCTCAAATTATTGATCATGTTTGAAATTTGGAAGAAACTTTTGGCATACTTCGACGACATCAGATGAAATTAAATCCAACCAAGTATACATTCGGAATAACTTTTGAAAATTTTTTTATATTTTTTGTGTCACAATGAGAAATCGAAGTCAATCCCAAGAAGATAAAGGCTATCATCAATATGAAGTATCCAGACATCAAGAAAGAGATACAACAACTTAATTGAAGAATTGTCGCACTCAGCCGATTTATCTCAAGGTTGGCAGAAAGATGTTTGCCCTTCTTTACGACTCTGAGGCAAGCAAATGACTTTTCATGATCGGACGAATGCCGATAATTTTTTGAAGATCTGAAAAGATATCTGGTATCTCCACCTCTACTTACAAAATCAAAAATCGGAGAAACTTTGTATCTCTTTTTGGCGACTTCGACTGAAGCAGTTAGTTCGGTACTCATCTAGAAGGATGAGAACTGAATTCAAAGACCAATTTACTATACTAGTAAGGTGCTTCATAATGTTGAAATAAGATATTCAAGAGTGGAGAAGATGATCTATGCTCTAATCATATCATCACAGCGACTTCGTCCATACTTTCAAGCACATCCCATTGTCGTCTTGACAGATCAACCGTTGAAGATGATTTTACACCGACCAGATACTTCGGATCGGATGGTAAAGTGGGCAATAAAACTCAGTGAATTTGATATAAAGTATCATCCACATCCATCGATGAAGGCACAAATTTTGGCCGACTTCATCGTCGAATGTACTATACCAGACAATAATCTTGAGGATGAATTCAATGATAAAATAAAAATAGTTGAAACTCCTAAGCCCGACTTAACATTGACATGGGTGCTACATATTGATGGAGCATCTAATGTGCAAGGCAGTGGAGCTGATCTCATCCTCATCAATTTTGAAGGAGTTGTAACAGAATATGTTCTTCGATTCAATTTCAAAGCTTTAAATAATCAAGCCGAGTATGAAGCACTCCTAGCTAGCTTAAAGATTGCCAAAAAATTTGACATTGATAACCTAAATATCTTCACCGACTCACAGCTGATTACTAGACAGGTTGAGGGCGAGTTTGAAGTCCGAGATCCCATTATGATGAAGTATCTTCAGAAAGTGAGAGATCTTGTATCGATCCTAAAATATTTTGAGATTTCTCACATCCCAAGAACAGAAAATACTCGAGCTGACGTACTTTTCTGACTTGCAACTACATCATTCAACTCACTGGCTAGGATATTCGTCGAATGTCTTGAACAGTCGAGTATTGATAAAGTCGAAGAAGTGTTACAACTCAATGATGAGTCAAGCTGGATGGATCCGATCATCCAGTACTTGACTGATGGAACTCTACTAATAGATCCTTCAGAAGTCAAACGACTCAGATGGACGGCCTCGTAATATATTTTGATGAATGGCCAACTTTATAAAAGGTCATTGTCTCTTTCCTTACTGAAGTGTTTGAGACTAGCAGATGCCGAATATGCACTCAGAGAAGTTCACGAAGGGATTTGTAGAAATCACTTAGGAGATAAATCTTTGGCTTACAAAGTCTTACAACAGAGATATTATTGGCCCACCATGAAGAAAAATACAGCTGAACTTGTCCGAAGATGTGAACCACGTCAGAAATATGCAAATATACAACATCAACCGATCAGTCAGTTGACATCAATTATTGCACCATGGCCCTTCGCACAATGGGGAATTGACATACTTGGCTATTTCCCTCCAGTATCTGGTCAGAAGAAGTTCATAGTGGTTGCCATTGATTACTTCACTAAATAGATGGAAGCTGAACCTTTGACACAGATCACTGAAAGTAAGATGGAAGACTTCATTCAAAAATCAATCATATGCAGATTCGGTCTACCACATACCATCATCACTAATAATAGCCAGCAATTTGATAATTAGAACTTCAAAGAGTTCTGTACAAAATTTCATATTACACACAAGCTCACATCAGTCGGCTATCTCCAATCCAACGATGAGGTGGAGGTAACAAACCGAATAATTTTGTATGGTCTCAAAATGAGACTGAACGAAGCTAAAAGCCTCTAGGTAGAAGAACTATATCCAATCCTATAGACGTATCGAACAACTCCTCACATACCAATGGAAGAATCGTCATTCAATCTGGCTTATAGAACAGAAGTGATGATCCCACTTGAGATCGAATTATCATCAGTAAAGGTGGAACAATACAATGAGCCGAGCAATTCAGAATATCGGAGAGCTGACCTAGACCTACTTCCAAAAATCTGACAGCAAGCTCAAGTTCGGATGGCGGCATATCGGCAAAGAGCAGCCCGATATTATAATACGAATGTCAAGCTGAAAGTCTTCCGTCCAGGAGATCTGGTCCTAAGAAAGGTGGAAGTCTCAAAGCCTTTAGATCAGAGAAAGTTATCTCCAAATTAGAAAGGATCCTACAAAATAATTGAGACACTTCGATCGGATGCATATCGGCTAGAAAGTCTTGATGGAACAACTATACCACGGATCTGGAATGTCGATAATTTGAAGATATATTATCAATAAAGTTGTTCATATGTACAATATTCAGAATGAAACATTGAATTTTAGAATCATGAAAGCTTCAGTCAATTATAAAGTAATAGTAAATCGATAAATGAACGATCAATTCTTATTGACTGTATCTTGATTTTTCACTGTAAAAACTGACACACCGACTATTTTTTGATTTTTACTGTAAAAACCGACTCTAGACGAACAACTACTTATGCCGACTTAGTTTTAACTTAGCGAAATGTTATGTCGATTCGACTTTGATCGAATCGAAAATACACCGATTTGACTACGATCAGTCGAAGGATATTTGGCTTACCATCGTTTATCAAACATCTAGACATACCAACTTGACTACGGTCAGTCGAAGGATATTCAACTTATCACCGTCTATCCGAATACTTAAAAAATAAAGTATGTCGATTGACATTCGACTAACAGATAAATTCTACGACAGTTATTACTGAGCATTCGACTAGCCGATTAATATTCGATTATTCGACTATGGTTCTACGACATTGAAAATACACAAAAGAAGAGAAAATTTATACTCTAAAATTTTTTTTTATTCATTGAAGAAAAAATTACAAAAATTGGACCAAAGTCCGATTTTAAAAATAAAATAAAAATGTTACACCGATCACCAATCGATTTCTTCATCTCCCTGTTCCAGCACAGCTTTGGTAGCTGGAGCAAGTTCTGGTGCAGTCAGTGCGCCATCTTCAGCCGGCATAGTGCCCTCTTCAGCAGCTTCTTCTTCTGAGCTAAGAGGAACGATGCTGCTCAAGTCTAAGCCCGGATATAATTTACCAACCGCATCTCGACCATCCTCGTATCCGACGTAATAGAAAGCAAATCCACCTTCGAAAATTTCTTTCTTGAATTCTTTTGAATTCTTGAAGTTCTTGATGGCCAGACTCAGCGCCTCCCTCACAACTCTACTTCAGTTCGTGCGGAGACCGACTCGGCATCGACTAGTGCCAGCCTTTCTAGGGTGGCCCGATGCCTTCTGTGCTCTGCTTCAAGTTCATCAATGCATCCATCCCTTTCTTTCTAAAGCTGATGGATGGAATGCTTCTTACTCCTGATCCGGGATTTCAGGGATGTGATATTTTGATGGGCCAACTCAAGCTCGACTTTGGAGGACTGAAGGTCGGCTGTCAGATGGGAGACTTCTTTCTAAAGCTTTGCCTCCTGTTTGGTTACTGTCTGAAGTTGTTCGAGGGCAGCAATCTTCTCAGCATTAGCAGCCGACACCTTGTCCATCCAGGATCGAAGAAAGTTGACGACTTTCGATACCCACTCTCTAGAGCGTGCATATCGTGTGCCTCCTGAAAATAGAAGACAAGTCAAGTCAAATCAAATAAAAATAAAGAAGAAAAAAAAAAGAGAGAAATATCGGAAGATTATCCTAAGTATCATCAGATAAAAAGAAGAGAACATCTCAGCTACCATCTGACTCTTCCTATTCTCCCTATCGGTCAGAAGAAGGACAGCTTCAATGAGCCGCTTGGCCAATATCGGATTGGCCAAGGCCGACTTACCCTTGGCAATCCTGATGTCAAAAAGTGTGGGAAGGCCTGCAGATGACCCATCATCAGTCGAGGTCACCGACGCCTTCTCCCGATCTTCGATCGACGTTCCCACGCTTGAGGCCGTCGGGAAGTCAGTACTTGACTGCGCCCTAGAGCGTTCCACTGGAGAAACAGCTGGCGCAGTCGTAGCCTGTTCGGGTTCGGCCGCAACTCCCGCTCCGGCCCAAACCTCCACTGATGGAGCTGCCGACGGTTCCGCCATAGTTCCATCATCCCTCGCCGCTCCATCGTCTGCAGATGGCACCTCGATCGAAAGAAGTGTTGTCAGGGCCGACAATGCTAGGACCGACTCAGCGATAATTTCCAACAGAATGTTGGATCCCTCTGTCGGTGCCAACGGAGTAGCAACCCAATTCTTCTTCGGCGGTCAGGAAGGTCCAGCTTCAGTTGCTGCTTTCTTCTTGGCAGCATGTGTGCAGATGTCGGTGGCTGAAACTCATGCCCTTGTCCGCATCACTGCAATCAAAACAAAAAGAAATCAGTACAAAACTCAGAAACAAACAAAAAGAAAAAGCGAAATGACTGACTATATTATATCTAAAGAAGTTACCGAACTAAGTTCGGCATCATAGAGAGCTTGTTCGGTCATCAGCTCTCGTTGTGGCGGAACTTCCATATCTTTCAGACGAAAGAAGTCTTCCTAACCATTGGCATCCACCTGACTGTTCTCATTAGGGCTAGTTTTTGGATTGCCCCAGCACGAAGGGAAACCCCAAGGAGCAGAAGAAGAAGCAAAGAAAAATTGGTTCTTCCATCCATAAATGGATGATGGAAGATCGAAGATAAAAGAAAGAAATTTCTTCGGGTTGAAGAACCATCAACCCTTGGCCTTGGGATGAGGACGAAGGACAAAGAAAGTTCGAAAGAGAGAAGGACGAGGTTCGATCGGTATAAGCCGACATAACAAAGCAAAGCTAATGATCAGTCGGATGGAGTTCGGAGTCAGCTGAGTAGGACAGAGACCATAATAGCCAAGAAGATTCCGGACGAACTCCAAAATCAAAAATTGAAGATCAGCCCGAAGGTCCTCGACATAAAGCGCGACCTGGTCTGGGGGAGGAGAGTTCACCCGACCATCCGCGTTAGGAGCAAAAAGCTGATACTACTCTGGGATACGGTATTGTTTCCGGAGCCAATCAACATTGGACTCGAATAAGAAAAAAGTTTCTATTTTCAAACCCAAAAGAGAGTCGTCAGTCGGATTCTCCGACCAACTATCTCGAGAAGAAGAAGCCTTTTTACTGGCCATCGTAAATGAAAAACTAGAAAGGAGGAGAAAAATCCTAAGAGAAAAACCTTAAAAGAAGGAAGGAGGACTCGACTTGAAGCTAAAGATGGTGCGAAAGACTCGGAAAGCTCCTAGTACTGGGGGCAGCAGAACCTTCTGTTGCAGAGAGGCGACAAATGTAAAAGTAAAGCCTGGATGAAAGCGACTTTATATATATAAGACCCCCAACGGTCCGAATGAAATCAAGATCTCTTCAGATGTCGATACATGACGACATCGAGATCGATCATTGATCGGATGGTTCGACGCACCTGTCTCCAGATCACGCCACCTCACTATTATCCATGTGAACGACATAGAGCTAATGGCATTTGAACATATGGCCAAGATCTATTAGTCAGAATCAAATCGTCCGGATTTTCTGAGCGTCGAATTGTCTCTCCGAAATGACAACCCAATAATGATCTCACAATTATCGAAACAACAAAATAGCTGTAGACCTCTCGCATTTCAAAAAATCATTAATGCCAGCAGCCGAATCGGGGCTCAAAGCAGCACGTGATGTAACAACTCCCTTCGTCCAACGTGACAGATCATATGACAATATGTACGTTAGGCCATTGGGACAATTCAACTGACCCCTGATTTCGGCTATAGATCAGCTTCATAAACACAGTACGCCGACTCACAATCAGTTGACCGACCGACAGTCGGACATTCTCAACCATCAATGGACAACCATGACGACTCAGTTAATATTCGACTGATGATCATCGGCATATCAGAGTTACCGACTGATGCTCATTCGGATCCTCACGACTACCGACATATAGTCGGCTTTTCTTTCCACAATCACATAAGGCCGGAATGTGTGGAACTTATATATCTAACCGTTATAAATGGTTATCAACTATGTGTTACGATTATTAGTGGGCATAAACAACCCATTAACTCCATGATTATGGTCCGAAAATTTAGTGCCATAAAAAGCGGGATCACGTGCTCTACAGTTCATCTGAATCACTTATAAAAGGGAGGTAAATGAACAGTATGGGTAAAATAATTCTGGGCTAAGACTCTGTCATTTCAAAATTTTTATCTGCTGTTCACCACTCCCCACTAACTTAAGCATCGGAGGGTCTCCATCGGACACAATTTTGATCAGTGAGGACTTCTTTTGTAGATATTTTTTTCAGCGATGGGCACAACAGGGGATTGGCCGCAACATAACCTATGTCAAAGGCTGCTGTTTAAACATAGTTTTTTTTTTCTTCTTTTTTTCTCTCGATTGCACCAGGAATCCTGCATGGGCTTAATATTACAAGTTGGGCTGACGATGAAGAAGTAGAAGAAACATCCACAATCAACAGACAGATTTTTGTGATCCAAATATGATAGCGTCCACTTTGTATCCATCATTCATTATAATGTAATGGATTGATATCAGTTAGTGTATATATGTGATATTTAAGAGATCTATCTTATCGATTCTTGTGTAGCAGAGTATGTCTGCAAGAGCGAGGAAATTATGTAATGAAATAGTCATATCTTGGAACTCTTTGTTGCTTTTCATCTCCAAGGTTGACGGGTGTGCACTTCTTGTTATGTGATATATTAGACCTGTTGGAATAATCAATTTATAGATCTTCTTAGACTTTTTTAAAAAAAAAAAAAAATCTATTTATAGATTTACATGAATATGATGCAGGAAAAAAAAAGATAATAAGATGAGGTAACTTCTGGTCTCCTGATTTGATGGTTTGGTTCGTAAAGATTTGTAGCTAGGTGGCATGAGTGCACTTCACTCGACATTAGAGTTTCTTGTTGATCTTGGCTTCAAAAAGTATCCAATCACAAAAGCTAGAAAACAAAAGACTCCTTGCATCGTCCTCTCACCTCAAGTGAAGATTCCCTGCAAAAGGATGCACAAATCCTTGTACCTCACATAGAAGGAAAGATTACAATGAGGAGCATAATGAATTTATCTGTCGTTTATGTTGCAAACCTATTAATTATTATTGTTTTGTATGATCACTAACATGATAAATCTCTTTACTTATTGTTCAGTAATGTTCTTTCAAGTAAGGGAATGATCTCCATGAAAGAAGCCAATCTCTATCATGTACACGTTCTCAACGTTAGCACCAAGACATGTTTCCTCTCTCTTTCGTTGGAGGGTCCTCTTTCTTCATTTTGTTATTCAACAAACGAAGGACACACTAGTAGAGTTGGAAGCACGAGTTTAGGGTGGCAACCAAGACCATTCTTTTGTTAAATATATATAGGTAGAGGTAGTATAAGGGGTATCCATGCAACACTTAGATCTATAGAATTCAAGAATAGAAGTAAGATAAAAATAATCGAAGATGGGTCTGGAGATTGTCGAGGAGGAGTTGAGTGCTGCATTGCCACTGCCATTGATGTCATTGAATCATGTTTCATTCGTGTGCAGGTCAGTTGGCCGGTCGGTGAAGTTCTATGAGGAGGTCTTAGGGTTCGTGAGCATTAAGCGACCTGCTTCCTTTAACTTCCATGGTGCTTGGTAGGAATAGACTCATAGAAACTCTTTCCTCTCCACGTCCTGCAGATTAAAATTGCATTTTTCCTAGCGAATCCACGTTTAATATGGCATTGTTGGATAAGTTTTGCGTACTTCCTCTACCTTCTTCTTTGTTCTAAATTCTTCGAAAAGAAGAATGTTTATGTTTGTTTCATCTCAAAACTTTTATTCATTTTCTGATGGATCATTTGAAATCATTTACACATCTACGTATAATGTCATTAGTTACTTTCCAAAGCATGTGAAATTACATTTCAGAATTCTAAATAAATTTATAAAGAAACCAGCAGGTTAAGATTAAGCACGGTCCGCCAATTTTACTTCTGCACTGATAATGAAGTGTGTAAATTCTTAGGTTGTTTAACTATGGAGTTGGCATCCATTTACTGCAATGCAACTCTCCAGATGATGTCCCCAAGAAGAAGGGCGTTATAAACCCCAAGGACAACCACATCTCCTTTCAATGTTCAGACATTAATCTTCTGAAGCACAAACTAGAAGAGATGGGCATTGAGTACGTGACTGCGGTTGTCGAGGACAGTGGTATTCAGGTTGATCAGCTCTTCTTCCATGACCCGGATGGTTATATGGTGGAGATTTGCAACTGCGAAAACCTCCCTGTTCTTCCACTCTCCTCATGCCCACTGAAGTTCCCATATCCAAAGGATCCTATCCTATCTTCTCTTTATGGTGGTCTGCTCTCTCTCTCTCTCTCTCTCTGTGTGTGTGTGGGTGTGGGTGTGTGTTAATTGGATAGGCTTCTCTCTTGTTACTATTCCTGGTACTAAATCTGACTGAGGGAAGGGCATTACTTGGGCTAATTAAAATGACTTGGTGGTTTTTGCCCTCTTTGTGCAGGCAAGGGCCTTCCAAAGTTCCAATGCAGGCCTTGTGGAGCTGAAGCAGAGTGTGTGATCATGGAAAACTTGGTCACTGATATGATGGATATTTCCTTCTAGCATTTGGTTTCACTGTCAAGGGAATGGAGAAGAGATTTTGGATTCAGTTGTGTACAGAGTATCAACCTCTATTGAGTTTGTGTCTCGTGTCTCAAAGGTGTCTTCTGAGTTGGTGGTTGAACTGTAAACCTTCTTTATAAAGTTATTTACAGTACTAAAGAAGGGGGTCATTTATTCCATCAGAAAAGGGGGTCATTTGTCACCAATAAAGAACCATGAAAAAGGTAAAAATAGAGCAAGTGATAAGCTTGGGTAGTATTGGTTTAAGCAACTACTATCTTGTAATTTCTGCAATAAATTTGAGATGTCTCTTCTCCTCTTTTCTTCTATTTATTGTCTTAAGTATTGCCTCAAATTTTATTGTTCTAGTAGTGATTGCTCTTTACTTTAGTCACGTCTTCTGGATTTATCTATTGTGCACTATAAAGACCTCAAACAAATTAAACATACCCTAAGTAGATTCTAAGATGTAATCAGTGCAAGTGTGTTTTTAGGAATTTCGCTTCACTCACAGGAAAATCTGCAATGGTAATAGCCATAACCAATATGATTTATCCCATCAATGTGGTTTTGGCCTAATGCCACTCTACTCTTATACAAACTTAATAATTCAGAACAGCTCCAGAGTAATGCAGTACATTCACCTCCTCCTGCTGTAAATATAGCAGTGTTCACAAGTTCTATAACATTGAAATGTCTTACGATCTTCAGGTTCTTAATAGCTGTAGTTCTTGACATACATTCCCTCTTTAGCCTCTGCTGACTCACCCTCACCTGTGTATTTTCCAAGTTGAGCGAGAGAGTTGGCCTTAGCTCGGATGAGGAGAGCATCTTGGGCAGCCTTCACGTTCTCTGGCCTTCCTCCCCATGTTTTCAGGCAAGTGTTCTGAAGAGCTCTAGCAAAAGAAAAGGAGACATGCCATGGGTGGGGGCTCTGGTTCATGGCATTCAGGTTCAGTGTTGCCTCCACTTCAGACTGACCTCCAGAGAGGAACTGTTTGCCATAAAAATTTGAAAGATTTTGAGTACTTGGTTTCTGTAAATGCTAGTCATCACCTTTAGAAGAGAATTGCTATAGATTCTGTAAACTTTTAAGAGAGTACCATAATTCCAGGGACAGCAGGTGGAATTCTTCTGTGGAGAAGCTTCAGGGTGTATTCAGCCACTTGTTCTGGTGTGGCTCTCTCTTTGCATTCAGCACCAGGTGTTACCATGCTTGGCTTGAGAAGAATGCCCTCATACATGACATTGTTCTCAGCCATGTAGAAGAAGACCTCAGCCCACACCTTCTGTGCAACCTCAAAGGTCCTTTCAATTCCATGATCTCCATCCAGCAGTATTTCTGGCTCAACTATAGGAACCAACCCATTATCCTGCAATGAAAATACAGATGTAATCCCTTGGACCAATTACTCGAAAGAATTAGATACATATTTGGGGAAAGTTTGTATTCACAACATTTTGAACCTATTTTGAGATCAAAATATTCATTCCATATTTTGACAACTACAGCTATTGAGCGCTTATTCCTTTGGCTTCATTCTCTCATTAATTGGCATCATGGAGATAGATTAACTTTTTTTTTCAACTAAAGCAATTTACTATAATACTATGAATTACAAGAAAAAAAACACTTATCTCACCTAGTGCCTTGGTGTGATAATTTCTGTTAATTTTTGCTTTTCAGATGGATTTGTCATATTTCTAGCAATAAAGAAGATGGGGTGTCAATCTCTAATTACAAGTTGTTCTATGGTTCTAGAATAGTATTTGCACATAAAGCTTATCAACTTGGTAATAATATTTGAGGAATCGAAAAATAAAAAAGAAAAAACTATTTACTTGAGCAATGGCAGCGTATCGAGCCAAACCCCAAGCAGCTTCCTTCACTGCAAGAGCTGATGGTCCATTTGGGATACTAACCACTGTACGCCTGCAAGACCCTTGACAAGGATAAGCCTTTGCAGAAATTTATGTAGAAAAACTCATCGTGAATAGTGGGTACTAAGTATATTCACCATTTAGCAAAGCGGGCGCCTTGCTGGTAGTAAGCTGCACATCGTGATGCTAGGCCATCCAATCCTTGGCACCATGATTCATCATTTGAGCCAGCCAATGGTACAAGACCCTGGGAATCAGCACAAATAGAGAGTTCAATTTAGTGTTCCTTTTGCTGCTCTCCTCTCTTACAAACATTTACAACAAGTATGCTTTGTAATCTTTGGGCCACATCTTAGTGATCCTTATCACAGAAACAAACACCCATATACATGCAGAAGATGCATATGCATGCAGGCGCATCCACACACACAAACTGCAATATGATCCTGATCTAGATGTGATCATGCAAATACGCAGAGAACATAACAATAAGAATTTGTTCGGTGCCAAAAGCTGTGCTATATAAATTCTTATATTATTTCTGTAATATAAAAGAGATTCTTACATAACTTGCTCTAATGACTGAGTATGCCTTCATTCTTTTCAGATATAACAAGTGACATCTCCACTGATTTCTCAAGTTGGAAGTCCAATTTTATGTTATACTAATGCTTGGTTATGTAACAGATTGTCCTACTACTCCTATAGACTATAAGATTAAGAAAATAAGTTATCCTGAATGCTTTCTATTATCAGTAACATGTTAACTCAGTAATGGTATAGTAGCAATGAAGGGCTTGAGTGGTTACGGCAAAACCACAAAGATCACAGTTATAATAATGGTATAGGACTTGTAAAGCTGGTGCATGCTGTGAGATACTTCTTCTTGATTCTGATTATTTATTTTCAAATATACAGCTCAAACTTAGGTTTTGAAAAAGTTAAGTATCAAGGATTATGGTAGGGAGAGTGGAAGAAGCATATTTTTATGACATGAACAGGTTAGTCAAAAATTTGGCTGAATGTATAATGTGATGCCAAAGAACACCTATATACATAATAAGAACATGGTGTTGAGTGAATTGCTTACCTTATCAACTTTGATCCCTGGCATTATGTTTTGTGAAACAAGAACATCAACCATCTTCTTCCCATCTGTTGTTGACTGATAAAGTGTTTCCTCGAACAGGATGGCACCAGAGACGTATTGACCCAGACCAGGGGCAGTGATAAGAAGGGTACGATAAGCTTGTCGGTTGGCCTCGGTGTTCTCCAGCCCAATTGATGCAAGTCTTTTACCACAGGTGGCGTTGGATTCATCCATAGCCAATATGCCTCTACCTGGTGATGCAACGGTTTTCTGCAGACAGAAATCAATTTTTTGAGGATATTTAATTTCATATTTGGACTGTGAGATTTATAAAATCTACAATACAAAATGGTTGAATCAGATCACAAGTTTTGAATTCAGATGTCAGAATTTCATGGAATATTTTGAATTAGCTTACCAACAGGAGATTGTTTCATCTTATAACTATCAACTAGAATTGATAGTAAGATGAAAATCCACCAACATAGTGTGGCCTTGCTAGAAATTATTCCATTAGAAAAAGTCTGTTGTCTCAGTATCACTCTCTTATTAAAATGGTTTTGTTATCCTGGAAGTGTATTTTGTGTTAATTCTTCCCTTTTTTCTATTATGGCTTGCATAGAGGATCTAATTAATTATTAATCAGTGATTCCTACATTTATCAGCTTTAGAATATAACTGGCGTTATTAAGCCAAGAACTTCATATATGCTGCCTGATAGTGATATTCATCAACTAATTCTGGTACAGAATTCTTATATTGTTAGAATTATGCCCCAAGATCGTCGTAAAATGACTTCAAGGAGTTCGTAAACAGAATCACAAGTCAATTACATATGAAAAAAAAATTTCCAGCCGTAATTAATATGAAAAATCTTAACTATGTAATGTTAAGAAGCACCAAGATCCAAGATCATAATATATGGTCTCAAGTAGTTCATGCAGTGCTTCAATAACAAGGCAACTATATTTAGTATTCTTCGAGTATCTGCTCTAAATATTTCACAGCACAAAGAATTCTGAAATGGTTGGCTTACTGCAGTCTTGACAAGTTCGTCGGCGTAGGCACCGGCCCGGACGGTGAAGGAGACCGCCATGGGCTGAGAGGTCGACGACGGGCGGGCATTGAGCCATTCAGACTTCTTGGGGAGGAAGGAAGACTTGAGGAGAGTAGCCGAGGCCATTGCAGCGGGAGAAAGTTTGTGGCCTTGAGCTCTCTTCTCTCCCTGTGGGCCGAGTATTCTCTTTGTGTGTGAGCTAGTGGCTGTGAGTATATTTATGTTTATTAAGGTGGTGAGGAGGCAGGAGAGAAGGATATGAGTTGTGAGGTGGAGGTTGGCCTTAGGATTTGAATGGTGGGAAAGGGTGTTAGCTGGGTGATAGTGTGCAAGGAGCTGCCCCAAGTTCTTGGTTGTTCCAATCCTGTTACTGTTTTCTCTTGGAAGCATTTGATTTGTCTTGGTCTGGTTCTTGTTTGTGTTTTACATTTTCCTGCTCCTTTGTTTTCAGTCCTTCAAAATGGGTGATGTTCCATTAGCCTCAGATTGGACCTCAGCAGGAGAAACTTGGGGTCACAGAGACTAGTGATGGGAAGGAAAGCCAAGATCTTGTATGTTATATTTCTTCTGAAATTTGTCAATTTTTATGGTCCATGATCTCAACATGTTTTTTTTTTTTTTTTTAAATTATTATTAAAAAATAAATAATAATAATAATAACACTAAGTAGCCTACCATCACTGTCCTGATTTGGTAGATCTTTTTCTTTCCTCTCAAACTAGTGGATGCTCAAGAGTCGGATCTCAGCTATTGCTTTTCACCAGTGACTCTTGGGCATTGCATAACATTGCTGCCAACTACATGCATTTGGACTTGAAAGGAGCCCAGCAAAGAACAAATATTTAACAACCTAGTTTCTAGAGCTTTCTTCGTGCATGGGTTTCTTTGATTTTTACTGGCCACATCCATAGAGATTATGAATTGTGGCATAGGATGAAGAACTAGGGTTAGGATTTGTGGGTGGGCAGTAGTAACTAGAGATTGTACGGGTTTTGGGAAAAAATCTAGGGTTAGGGTTTGTAATTGCCATGAATTCAAGGATAGAAAGAGAGAGGAAGAAAGCAGAAACCTAGTTTTTTTTGCTATGATATAACTTAACACCAAGGAAAGTGATTTAGGTTGTCAAATGTTTATATTGCAATATATGGTGGATGGTGAGATGAAGATGGGAATTAAAATGCTAGGACTCTCTCAATCTTAACTATCTCATGTTTTGCACTAATCCTTCCTCAAATTTAGGTCCTGTTGGATTCTTATTTCTTTTGGACATTTTAGATTTCCTACTTATCCGTGTGTTTGATATTGAGGAGATTGCGGTCGCACTATGTTGCGAACTAAACTAACACCAAGATTAAATAGAGAAGCATGTATGATGTGTTCAAATTGACACATGTTTTCACAATTAAAGCAAATCTTATGAAGGAATGTGAAATAATTGGAGAGATGAACATAGTCCAACAACATTTTCAGTGTTCATGAATTTTATTTCGATAATAATCCTAGGCTAACCAAATATTGGATACACCGAAGCTCGTCTCTGTTTCAGAATTTTAGAGCAACCTAAGCATTACCTCATCCTATAGTCTTCCCCTGTTTTACAGGAAAAGATTGGTGTTCCCTTTCAAAAAAGATGAGAGAGGGCTTGGTCCTTGTATGACAAGATTATGCAATTCACATATTCTATGTGAGAGTTTTTATTGCCATTTTATGTTCTATCATTTGAAAACAATCTAATGATTTTTTCTCCTGATGGGTGAGTGAGGATCAAACAACTTCATTTTCTTAGTTATAAGTTCCACGAACCACAATGATGCTTTATACAGAGAACCCTCAGAGAAAAGAAACAACAAGATCAATGTTGAACATCTTAAGCACCATTGAAGGAGGAGATATCAAGTAGGCGAAGTATCCAAGTAAAGATAAAACATTCATAAGCTAGGGATGAAAGTGGATCTGATAATATCTCTCTATATCTATTTTCATATCTAAGTTCATCAGGATGTGGATAAAATTTTGAATAATCGACTAATATTCGTATCCATATCTATCAAAAAAAATGGATATGGATAGACAAATATCTAATCCCTATTCGAATATCTGATTCTACTTGTGATCTTATTTAATTTTATATAGTACTCCTTAACCTTTAAGAAAAATATACCACTATATTAATATGCTATTAACTTGATTTATCATCCACTTAGTAATATCTTTAATCTGTAACCATAAAATTGAATTATCTGGCTTATATCCATATTTATATCCATACTTCTAGTTTCCGATTTATATCCATATCTGTTTAAAATAAATATGAATATAAATTTTTACATTCGATTAATATATATATATATATATATATATATTATTCGATAAATAAAATATATATTGATATAGATATATTGATATCCAATTCGTATTCGATCTGATTTCAACCCTATCATAAACTTGTTTACCATTTTCCTATACTCACCTATATGGGTTGCCTATTAATTATTATTCTCTGGACTAGCTTATGATGACATGTTTCTTTAGATCTCTCATGCTTAGTGAATTGACTTTACTAAGCCCTTGGGCTATCGGAGGAGAGTTGACTTCTTAGTTAACTTAGAGGTTCCAACACCATAGAACCACCCAAATTTTGAAAGGCAACAGCATATATTATTATCATTTAAAATTATTTGAAATGAATGAATGATACAATTCTAGTATATCCCCATCCATTAAAATCAAAAAATAAAATATTTCAAAGTTGGGGCGGGACAACAACAGGAGCCTCCCATCTAACACCTCTAATATGCTCAACTATAAAAGAAGCCACCCAACACAAACTACTTGAAAGTCCTCAAATCTTCCCATCATGATCCAAATATCCCTGGAAGAGGATGGAGCCCTTCATGAATGGGCGGCCTTGACATCCATCCGATTATAGTAGCAAAGTCCCCCTCCGGGATGATGCCCTTTGCACAAAACATAATCATTGCAAATCTTAGGCCCTTCCATGCTCCTCTCAGCTCAACATCTGAAATCATAATCTTATAGAAGTGGCTACCTCCCACCATAATAAAGTCAAAATTCGGATCTCGAATAACATAGTCTATTGTTCCTTTTTCATCTCTATTCTTTATGTCATCATGGAAACTGATTTTAAGATGGCTAGTGTCATAGTCCCATTAGCTGACTTTCTGAGATGGCACGGGTTGATGCCTTTACCGTGCCAATCCTAAGTGGGCAGAGGCTTGGCGGAGCTCTGCAAGAAAAATGTATGACCTGATGCTTGTATGGCCAGACCAAGTATTGGCACCAGCAGACGGGTGCCAAGATGCAGCAGCGTACGGCACCATGGACGGACACGCGCTAGAGTGCGCATGGCAGCGCACGCCTTGGCGCTATGATAGGGCGCACCGCGCAGCAGGGTGTGCGCGGCAAGTACTGGGCGCACGCAGCAGCAAGATGCGCAGAGGGATGCACACAGTGCCAGATGCGTGCGGCACAGGGCGCGCGTGGCAGCAGGACGCATGAGGCAACGGCACAGCAGAGCGCGTGGCATCAGCCCGTGCATTGGCGCGCACGGCCGGATGCGTGCGCGTATGAGTTCACAAGGGTGCGCAGAGTGGCAGCCGAGCCCGGTCTTGGGCTCATGCAGCTTGGGCCTTGGCATGCAGTTGGACAGGATTCTGAGTTGGCCCGACGGTTGCCTTGGTCAGTTGCTGTCCAGCAGCAGTTTGGGAGAGTTGACAGCAGTTGACTCCCAACTCCTTGGAACGGTTGCCCTCCAAACAGATGGGGACGGTTCTGAGTTGGTTTCCAGCAGTTGGGGGAAGTTGTCCACCGCCTATGTATGCCATGCTTGCTGGCTTGTAGAGGTAGGAGTGGGTAAGCATAGGATATTGTGAGAGACTGTGGGCGGATCTTTATTATTCAGTATATGGTGGGAATTGGAATAAAAGAAATCCTTGATATTTTTCTTATGTGCCTTGATATCGTGTCCCTTGTGGGAGGGGAGTGCTGAGAGGCTGAACTAGATGTGGGTCTAGTGCCGCACAAAGATTGTATTCTTGCAAAAATTCTAGATGAGAATCAGTCCTGTGACAGTTGGTATCAGAGCAGGTTTGCTCTAGCGAAGGAATTTTAGCCATTTGGGAGCCAAAACAGTGAGCGTAGGGGTGGCGCTCATGCAAACGGGTGGTAACATGGAAGCTATTCGTGAAAGGTTGTTCCGGTTGGAAACAATGCTCGGTGTGCCTCAAAATGAAGCCGCCGAACCTTTGTGGTTGTAAGTGGAGAACTCGCTGGACACATTGGTTTCGTTGCAGGACGCCTTGGCAATGGCGCAGCAACAATTGGAAGAGATGAAATTTGATGTCAGACTCCTCAAGACGGTTCTGCAAAACCCTTCACGGGGAGATGCGATTGTCAAGATGGAAGTCCCTAATCCTAAGCCCTTCAATGGCATGCGAAGTGCCAAAGATCTGAAGAATTTCTTGTGGGACATGGAGCAATACTTCAAGGCTGCGCATGCTCCTGAAGAGGAGAAAGTCTCTATCACCAGTATGTACTTGGTAGGAGATGCCAAACTCTGGTGGAGAACCAGAATGGAAGATGTTGCCAAGCCAAAGATTCATACTTGGGAGGTGTTGAAACAAGAATTGAAGGAGCAATTCCTCTCTTGCAATACAGCATGAGTTGCAAGGGACTTCCTAAAGAAGTTGAGGCAGACTGGTTCGGTAAGAGAGTATGTGAAGGAGTACAGCTCTCTTATGTTGGACATAAGGGATATGTCCGAGGCAGATAGGTTATTCAATTTTCTGTCTGGTCTCCAACCGTGGGCGCAGTTGGAGTTGCGACGACAAGGCATCAAGGACTTGCCTGCCGCATTGGCTGCCGTTGATGCCTTGGTGGTTTTGCGAATCAGTAAACCCAGCAATGGGTTTTTCACAAACAAACCTAAGTTTGCTGAGAAGAATCACAGGAAGAGGCCAAAGGATGTTGGGGAGAAGCGGACCAAGGATGCTAATAAAGGGAAGGCTAAGGTGGAGGGTTCCCACCAAAGGAGGGATCAAACCAACCCTCATCCTGGTTGCTTCATCTGCAATGGTCCTCATCTTGCTCGAAATTGTCTCAACAAGAGCTAGATAAGTGTCATTATTATCAAAGATGCCTGTGATGATGACTCTGATTCAGAGGCTACACACCAAGTTGCACCACTGCAATTGCTTGGTGCAATTCAGGCGGAGAAAGTCAAGGAACGCCCCAAATTGATGTTCGTGCATATAGGAGTCAATGGACATCAGCTTTCAACCATGGTGAACAGTGGTGCCACTCACAGTTTTGTGGCTGAAAGGATAGTACCCACTCTAGGCTTGAGTGTGGCGAAACACTCGAGTCGTATCAAGGCAGTCAATTCCCAAGCCCAGGCCGTGAGGGGCATGGCCTTTGATATCCAAGTGACCATTAGCGGATGGGATGGTCGCATGAACCTGATGGTGGTTCCGCTGGATGACTACAACTTGATCCTTGGCAATGACTTTTTTATCGCTGCCAAAGTAGCGATATTGCTACACTTGAATGGACTGATGATCCATGATGAGAGGAGACCTTATTTTGTTATAGGGTGCAACATATTTTTGGATGCTGGTGTTTGCGAACCAAAGGTGGAGATGGTCTCTGCCATGCAATTGGTCTGGGGATGGAAGCAGGGCCAAGTAACTTACCT
Source organism: Elaeis guineensis (assembly GCF_000442705.2). Classification (NCBI taxonomy): domain Eukaryota; kingdom Viridiplantae; phylum Streptophyta; class Magnoliopsida; order Arecales; family Arecaceae; genus Elaeis; species Elaeis guineensis. The sequence goes on from NC_026001.2 coordinate 6,416,424, forward strand.
TGCTGCTCTCATTGATGTGGGCCCTGATGAGACAGCAACGGTGCCGAAGAAGGTGACTGAACTTCTGCAGAAATTCGATGATGTGATGCCTTCAGAGTTGCCTAAAGGGTTGCCGCCTCGACATGCTGTGGACCACAAGATTGATCTTATGCCCGGCATAAGACCTCCTGCCAAAGCTCCATACATAATATCGCCTAAGGAATTGGCTGAATTAAAGAAGCAGTTGGGTGAACTGCTGGATGCAAAAAAGGTACAACCATCTAAAGCTCCTTTCGATGCCCCTGTGTTGTTCCAGAAAAAGAAAGATGGTTCTCTTAGGCTCTGTGTGGACTACAGAGGCCTGAATAAAGTCACTATTAAGAACAAGTACCTGGTGCCCCTGATATCTGATTTATTTGATCGTTTATCCAAGGCTGCATACATCATCAAGTTGGATCTACGATCAGGTTATTGGCAAGTGAGGATTGCTGAAGGGAATGAACCTAAAATCACTATGGTTACGAGGTATGGATCCTATGAGTTCCTTGTCATGCCGTTTGGTTTGACAAATGCACTTGCAACTTTTTGCAACTTAATGAATGATGTCTTTTATGATTATATCGATCAGTTTGTGGTTATTTATTTGGATAATATAGTCATATATAGTGGTTCTTTGAAAGAACATCGAAAGTACCTAAAGTTGGTGTTCAATCGGCTAAGGGAACACAAGCTATATGTCAAGAAGGAAAAGTGTGAATTCTGCTGTAAGAAAATCAATTTTTTCGGACATGTGGTGGGCAATGGCATGGTGAAAATGGATCGGAAGAAGGTGCAGGCCATTCTGGATTGGGCAGCATCTACCAAAGTTGCTGAGTTGAGAAGTTTTCTTGGTTTGGCCAACTATTATCATAAATTTGTGGCTGGATATTCAAAGAAGGCTACCCCATTGACAGATCTGTTGAAGAACGATCAGCCATGGGATTAGACTAAAAGGTGCCAAGAGGCCTTTGAAGAATTGAAGGTGGCTGTTTCTTCGGAACCGATACTTAAGTTGCCTGATTTTGTGAAGCCTTTTGAAGTGCATACCGATGCCTTCGATAAAGCTATTGGAGGTGTGTTGGTGCAAGAGGGACATCCGGTTGCCTTTGAAAGTTGGAAACTCAAGGAAGCAAAACAGCGATATTCTACCCATGAGAAAGAGATGCTGGCTGTGGTGCATTGCTTGAGGACATGGCGAGTCTACCTGCTGGGTACCGGATTTGTGGTGAAAACTGATAATGTGGCTAACATATTTTTCTTGATGCAGAAAAAACTGTCTCCTAGACAGGCTCGGTGGCAGAAATTCTTGGCTGAATATGACTTGGAATGAGATCATAAATCTGGGAGGCATAACCAGGTTGCTGATGCCTTGAGTCGGAAAGGCATTGTGGAAATGGCTGCTGCCATTTCTTCTATGGAAGCAGACTTCACCGACAAGATTCGAGTGGTGGCTCAGTCGGATAAAAGCTACTAAAAGTTGCTTCAACAAGTTCGAGATGGTGTGATCCGAAGATATTGGGTTGAAGATGGTCGATTGGTGGGCAAAAGCAATATACTATATGTCCCTGATGGTGGGGGACTGAGGAGACAACTCATAAGGGAGTCCCATGATTCCCAATAAGCGGGACACCCAGGAAGGGAGCGCATGATGGCTCTCTTATCCCGTACGTTTGTATGGGCGAAGATGGAAGAGGACATTGAGGCTTATGTCCGGTCTTGCTTGGTGTGCCAACAAGACAAGGTGGAGAGGCACAAGGAGGCGGATCTCCTACAACCTTTGCCTATTGCAAAAAAGCCATGGGTTTCGGTATCCATGGACTTCATCAGTGGCTTTCCGAAGATGGAAGGTATGACTTCTATCATGGTGGTTGTTGACCGCTTCTCTAAGTATGCTGTTTTTATCCCAATACCAGAAGCATGTCCAGCGGAGACTGCCGCGAACTTGTTCTACCAAAATATGGTGAAACATTTCGAGTTGCCTTCAGATATCATCAGTGATAGAGATGCTCGGTTCACGGGAAGGTTTTAGACCTATCTCTTCCAATTGATGGATTCTGAACTCAAGTTCTCCACGGCAAATCATCCTCAAACTGATGATTAGACGAAGAGGGTGAATGCACTACTGGAGGGGTATCTCAGACACTATGTGACAGCCAACCAAAGAAATTGGCTGAAGCTGTTAGACACTACTTAGTTTTGCTACAATTTTCATCGGTCTTCTGCAACATGATTCAGTCCTTTTGAGTTGGCGACTGGACGCCAACCTCTTACCCCTCAAGAAGTTGCCTTGCAAAAATCTGAGGGAATCTGTCCGGCAGCCTATCGATTTGCCCGAAATCAGTAGGAAATGCTGGAAGAGGCACAGGACAGTCTCCATAAGGCAGCGAGGAGGATGAAGAAATATGCAGACAAAGGGCGTAGGCCTTTGAAATTTAATGTGGGAGATAAAGTTCTGCTGAAACTGACTCATCAAATCTGGAAAAAGATCAATAGTAAGAAGGTACATTAAGATCTTATTCCAAGGTATGATGGACCCTTTGAAGTGGTGAAGAAGGTGAGAAATGTCGCCCATCGATTGTATCTGCCGGAAAGGTTAAAGGTACATCCAACCTTTCATGTGAGTTATCTAAAGCCCTTTCATGAAGATGCAGATCCTTCAAGGATTCAGGTGCAATGAGCCCTACCAATAATAAGGCAACAGTTTGACAAGGAGGTGGAGAAAGTTCTTGACCACCGGACTTTGGGACACAACAAGAAGAACAGAAGGATCGAGTATTTGGTCCAATGGAAAGGGGAACCAGAGAACGAGGCTAGTTGGAAAAAGGAGACTTCATTGTGGCAGTTTGGAGAGGCGATCCAAACTTACTTGTCACGCCTCCCTCCGAGGATGTCGGGATCTTCGGGTGGGGGAGGTTTGTCACAGTCCCATTAACTGGCTTTCTGGAATAATATGGGTTGATGCCTTTACCGTACCAATCCCAAGTGGGCAGAGGCTTGGCAGAGCTCTGCAAGAAAAAGGTATGACCTGGTGCCCGTATGGCCAGGCCAAATATTGGCACCAGCAGACGGGTGTCAAGATGCAGCAGCACGCGGCATCATGGACGGGCGCGCGCTAGGGTGCGCATGGTAGCGCACGCACTGGCACCATGATAGGACGCGCCGCACAGCAGGGTGTGCGCGGCAAGTACTGGGCGCACGCGGCAGCAAGATGCGCAGAGGGATGCGCACGGTGCCAGATGCATGCGGCACAAGGCGCGTGTGGCACCAGGACGTACGAGGCAACGGCACAGCAGAGCGTGTGGCATCAGCCAGCGCATGGGCCCGCATGGCCGGATGCGTGCGCGCATGAGTTCGCAAGGGTGCACAGAGTGGCATCCGAACCTTGCCTTGGGCGCATGCAGCCTGGGCCTTGGCATGTAGTTGGACGGGATTCTGAGTTGGCCCAACGATTGCCTTCGGTTGCCTTGGTCAGTTGCTGTCCAGCAGCAGTTTGGGAGAGTTGACGGCAGTTGACTCCCAACTCCTTGGAACGGTTGCCCTCCAAACAAATGGGGACGGTTCTGAGTTGGTTCCCAGCGATTGGGGGAAGTTGTCCACCGCCTATATATGCCATGCTTGCTGGCTTGTAGAAGCAGAAGTGGGTAAGCATGAGATATTCTGAGAGACTGTGTGCGGGTCTCTATTATCCAGTATATGGTGAAAATTGGAATAAAAAAAATCCTTGAATTTTTCTTATGTGCCTTGATATCGTGTCCCTTGTGGGAGGGGAGTGTTGAGAGGCTGAACTAGACGTCGGTCTAGTACCGCACAAAACTTGTATTCTTGTAAAAATTTTGGACGAGAATCAGTCCTGTGACAGCTAGCGGGTGGAAGATCCTGACCCCCCCCCCTCCTAAATTAAAAAAAAAAAAAAAAAGCAATGAAAAGTACCGCAAAAGCTGTTGCCCGCTATTTCCTCTTGTGCATGTGCTGTGCACATGGCTCTCGAAGTACCTCGTACATTTCATTATTTTTCTCAGGTTTCAACGCACCCTACGTGGCAAATTCCGTAGCGAGGAACGATGTAATTTTTATAGATGCCCAAGCATCGTCTATTTAAAAGATAAAAGCGTGGCAAAATATAACCGATTTTCTTCCCCTAAAATACCCCCAGAGAGCTATTCCACAATCCCCCCCCACCCCCCCCGGGACGATGGAACTTGGCCTCTCCTTCCAACATTGTCATGGGCAACTTCCGAGATCAACGGGTACCAAATTATTGCACGCATAGACTGTGCTTCAAACTTTATCGTCTGAAAATATTATATAATATGTGATTCTAAGTTCTATTAGATATTTTTAATGGAAAAAGTTAACATGTGGTCCCTTCACAGGCTATAAGACCAAAGGTATATAACATCCGGTCCGATATTAGTAGCTTTATAACATCTGTTCCTTACCCACTTTCTCTATTTCTAAAATAATTAATATGCCACATTCCACTTAATTTCCTCTCTCTCTCTCTCTCTCTCTCTCGGACCAAGGGTGATCCGGCCATACCGACCTCGTTCCCCATCTGAACTAGCGAGCTTCACCATGTTCACGTGCATGCCGTGATATCCTGTACCAGATATAATTCGGTCAATATTTCTCCACATGGAGTAAATATTCATTACAACGGTGACATTATATTAAATTTAATTATAATAAATTAATTAAAAATTAAAAATTAATTAAATAATATAAAATATTATTATAAAAATTGATGAAATATAAATATTCTCGTTGGATTGGATTGTGATGAATTTGACGTGATATCATCGTTGTAACGAAGTTTTCCTCTTCGACACCCTATAAAAAATTCATAATTTTGTGTCAGCCATACAGCCAGAGGGATATGCTTTTATTTTTTTTGGGATTCCTAATTAATATATTCTCATACCATATTCTACTACTATGTAATTCAAAGATTCTCCTATCGACATTAATCGTCCACATTCATCGTTACTTGCTTCGACTGGCTTCTCGTTGGACCAGAGACCAAGTCAAACTACGAAGATAAATAGTGTAGATGGCGGAAAAGATATATTGGAGAGGAAAATAAAAGAGAGGTCAACCACAGATGACCCCAAGAAATCGTAGGAAGACTAGGATTCATTCCAGATCTCGGGATAACCCACATATAGGATCATTTAACTGGCTTCTTAATTGAAGGAGTGCTTTGGTCTCCATTGACAGGGAGGTAGAGATTGGTAAAAGAGCAATCGGAAGAAGTGCACTTAAGAAATAGAGGGAAAGAAAGAGGTCCAATATTGATGAGAAAGTTGTTTGAGTTTGGGTTGGACCCAGATTGGCCGTTCTTACAGCACATCTACTTGGAATCAGGGCTTGAAAATTTTTGCCCAACCTCTCTTAGCATGGTAATCTAAGAGCTCAGATCTGGCCCATCATCTAGAGATGAAAATTTTAACCAACCTGTCGGATATCCAACCTGAATGTAGTGAGTTTACCCGATCTGATAGAATCCAAGAGGAATATGAGTTCTAGAAAAAATATCTGAAGTGAGTTCAGATCTAATATGGATAATAATATACCTCATCTTGAATCCAATCCGATATAATTTTAATATATATATATATATATATATATATATATATATATATATATATTAAATTATTATTATTTTATAATATTTACATATATTTGATCCGATCTGATCTGATATGGATATGAGACAAATATAGATATAAGATTTTTAATTGTAGAACGGACATAAGTATTAACTTATGCGATCCATGTGTAATTCATTGCCACCACTATATTTAAACAAACCCACACCTTCAGCCTAAATTAGCCTCAGTCAATGACCCAAAATTCCAGCAGTCGATGATCACTCTGGCTGGCAAGCCAAAATGACTCCTCACCCACAAAAAAGAATGGTAGCAAGGAGGAGCAACAGCAGGGTCTACAGCCCTTGGAACAAGGTTTGATGCACGTACATATAATATATGTCGGACTGGCAGCTACAGGAGGGGACTTTATCACCAACATATTCAAAAAAAAAAAAAGAAAAGATTGCTTTAGTTGGTACCAGCATTTAATTTGCTGGCCGTGACCCGCGGTGTGATAAAAATTCCCGGTTGACCGGTTGAGGTCTGTTGTTTCTCCGAACATCCGTTCCAGCCCTATCCCATCCCTCTTCACTCCACCGGCCAATGGTTTTTCCCTTGTCTTACAAGTCTTACAACATGCCGTGTGTGAGATGAAATTTCTTACGCTAACAACTCATAACAACAATCTCATCAATATTGGATCTCTTCCTTCATTTCGTAACTGCACTTCTTCTGGTTGTTCTTTAACCAATCTATCTCGACTTCCCTGTCAGCGGAGACTAAAACACTCCAATTGAGAAGGTAGATAAACGATCCTATGTATGGCTTATCTTGAGAGCTGGAATAAGTCCGAGTCTCCTTGCCAATTTGTTGTTTTCCTCCCTCTACACTATTTCTCTTCGCAGTTTTTCTTCGGCTCCATTTAAACGCCAAATCAATCGAACCACAACCCCCCTGTTTTTTTTTGGTCTCTGTTCTGGATCCTAGGCCGATGCAGCCGACCTGTTCCGAGTAGCTTATCATTCTACAAATGGTTCCCCCTTTTATTTCTATTGCAGAAGATTTTCGACCACATACGGATATGGTTGGAGCAGATTGGAGATCAACGGAGCAGTATTCCTGCAAAATAAATCCCAATCAAAATTGGCTCTGGCGAGGACCCTCCAACGATCAAATTCAAAATCTAGCACAACAGAGAATGTATACCCACCACACTTGTATCCTCTTGTGATTTTTTCTTTTTTTTTTATTGCATCAAATTCCTAATTTAATCGTCGAAGGATTCTCATCAGAGCCAATTCCGATCGAGACTTATTTTATAGGAATACTGCTCTAGTGGTCCGGTCAGAAATCTTCCGCAACAACTTTCATGTATTAAAACACAAATTCGGCAACATAGATTACTGGTTATATTGCCCATGAGCAAAATATGTACTCACATATCGACACAATGGAACCAAAAACAATAACTAAATCGAGGGGAAAAAACAACTTATTACATTGGCAAAGGAACAATTATTAAAGAAAACAAACTCTGACTGTGAAATCGAATTACCATCTGGAATTGAGACATTCAAGGCCATTATACTTGAATCCTCTATAGATCACAACAAACCGAGGCAGATGGCTTTACAATTATACAGCAAAGGTCTCATCTAGATTTTAGTGACTTCCCACCGAACTGGGGATCATATCACGCTCAAAAAGGCTGGTGATCATATCTCATTCCTCCAGAGTATTACTTCACTCTTCCTGCAATCCTCATACATGAGCAATGTCACCCTCTTCTCATCATCTGATGAGATCTGAGCCATGTCAATATGCCATTCTACTGGTGGCCATTATCAGCAGTCACGTAATCTATATGATTGAGAAGGCAGTAGTGGACAAGGCATGCTGATAATGAGATTATTAATGCTTACAGGTTTTTTACTTCTTCGTATTATAGCAAGTTAAAACTCGATATCAGAGTAAGCTAATGTTTTCAGGCAACTATGGTTTCTTTCATTGCTGGTCCTACTCCATGACAGAATTATCACATCTTACATTAATGACACTATTGCAATGGCTGCTACAATAGTATGAAGATATTTATTCTAAACGAAGGTTGAAAATTGAATAAAATGTATCCATGATTTGTCCAAATCGAGACATGTTTTCGCAATTAAAGCATATGTTCTAAAAGAGCAGTAAAATCAGGGGAGATTGAGAACATGCTGGAAATGCTTGCTGGTTGAGTTGGCAAAATCTTTTTATGATGGACAAGAGACCTGGGTTTAGTGTCATATTCACTGTTCTTCACTGTCTCAATTAATTATAGATGGCTCTTGCATATAGTTCAAGAAATTAACTTGATTTATATCATCTCTGTCACTTTTCATCACTTGGCTTTGTCACCTTGGATGAAACTTTTTTGGGTGGCTCTTGCCTCCATTACAAACGAAAAAACACTTCGGATGTCTCCATTAATTATAGATGGCTCTTGCATATTAATTAATTCTTTATTTTCATTCTCAATTAATTATAAATGGGTCTCTTGCATATAATTCAAGAATACTAAAATAAAATTAACTTGTTTTATATCATCTCCAATCTGGGTGGCTCTTGCCTCCCTTAGAATCCCAAAAAAAAAAAAAAATCCCTTGGCTGTCCCCATTGATTTGCCTCCATTACTGTGGAACTATCTTGCTACCTAATTAATTCCCACGCCTCAAACTTCAAACATTACAGTCCAAAGACAAGTTTTAAAAATATAATACGAACAAGCATGCTGGCCTTCAAGAAAACGGCCTAGAGAACTACCATTCGTTGTCATTAAGAATGCAGTTCAACAGGTTCACATCATACCATCAGTTAACCCCAAAAGTTTTAAATTAAGACCATTCGTTGTCATTAAGAATGCAGTTCAACAGGTTCACATCATACCATCAGTCAACCCCAAAAATTTTAAATTAAGACCAAGTCGTCAGCTCTTGTATCCACGCACGCAAGGCCACCCAAGCACCAGCTTCATGATGCTGTCATGCTACTTATATCTAAATAACATTTTATAATCCATATAATTAGTTATTTCGTTCCCTAAAAAAAATAATTAGTTTTTTCTTGTGCAATTTAATTGTCAGGAGTGTGTCGGTGTGATTAAGACATCAACAATCAAAAAATGAAAGATTTATGACTCTTCTGGTTAGCAGTTACAACTGCTTCTCATGACATATATCCGTTAGTTCCAATTCTTGAGCTGTTAATTATGAGTTCATTGACTAAGAAATAAATCTTAATAACTTTTTTTTGATTGAGACAATCTCAAGAATTCTTAGCCTTAGACTTTAATTATTAGTTACTATGATTTTTGTATTTTTTGGTACATTACTATGATATATAATTTTTTTTAAAGGTGACATTAGTTGGGGCAAATGTAGTTGTCATTGTTCTAGAAATCGCTCTCTATAGGTCCCATGGCTTAGAATTTGTTAGATCAGGTCAGCAATGGTTCAGCTACAATATTTACTGCATGAAGTTTTTTTAGTGGCAACCTGGCTCCAATAAATATTCGAAGAATTCGCCCATGAATCAATTTATGATTTGTTTGGTGTTGTGAGGAGGACATTAATTATTTATTGCACAGCTTATTTGTGTGGCAGGCTCTGCAGAAATCAAGCTTCCGTCCCATAGAAGGGCCGGCAGATTCCTGTAAATAATGAACGGGGCCACAATCTTCGAGTATTACTAATCTATTAAGTCAACGTCCTCCTTTTAAACAAAATACACAGCGAGACATGTTGGGCGGATATCTGATCAAAATATCATCTTTCGAGATTTTTTCGATACTGTATGATACAATAGAAAAAAAATAAAATAAAATAAAAATAATTAAAATATGTAGATCAGCCATAAAAGAACTCGTCTCCACGGGACATGCAAACTTCACTATAAAAAAAAAATTTATAAGACGAGATATCATCCTCAGCCCTCGTACATCCAATTTTTCTCTCACAGAAAGTTTCCTTCACAAAAGCTCTCTCTCTTGGAAGACCCTCATGAATCCTTGAAGCGACCACTATCCACTGTCTAGGAGTCCTGCTCCTTCTCTCTACAACGTACGGCAGTTCTCTCTCTTCTTCATAGGGTCTGTTCTCCGGATTTTCCGCAGCTGTACGAAGCCGCGCGCGATCACAGCAAAAACGAGCCACCCTCCTTCTGTTCACTGATCAGACCCTTTTAAAGGGCTTAAACCTAATTAGATTAGGTTTAGATCTCCTAAACAGGCCCAAACAAACCCCAGATCATGCCCGGACCGTTTGATCGTGACCGAGAGCTCCCTGGGCCGTCCAATCACGTGTCGGTCCATAAAACAGTACCGTGGACTGCATGAAATGCGTGAGAAACAACCATGCGGTCCACACGCTGGGCCGTGGACCACTCGATCTATGGTGGACCGGGGTACAGGCCACAGGCACGGTGCCTGGGCCTGGGTCGGCCTGCGCGCGCGGGCCTGGGCTGCGCCCGTGTCGAGCGCCTGGGCCCAGGCCGTGCCCTGCGCACGCGCCCGCACCTAGGCCTTGCGCCCACGCCGGGCCACACCCTGCGCTCCTGGCCTGCGCGCCACCACCGCTCCGCCAGCCCACCGCCGATCGTTGGCGGTCCTCCGTCGCTTCGAATTGCATACCGACTTCAAAAGCACGTATCTTCTCTGTCCGAGCTTTGTTTGAGGTGATCTTAATCTTGTTGGACTCCTTTTTTCATCGTGGACCTCACTATGGACTCAATATGGATCGAATCTCGAGACATCAAATTCTAACAATCTCCACCTCGATTCGATATTCGGCCTCCTAACTTCGAGAGCTTCTAGATCTCCTTGCCCCCATACCCTGGGACAATCGCCTGCTGATCATGGATGAGCAAACTGTAGCGAAAATTTAGAGCAGGGGCAAAATGGTAATTTTAAATTTTTTTTAAAATTACTATTTTACAGTAAAATTATTAATTAATCTCATTAATTAATATTAATTAACCCTACACTAGGATCTAAATATGATACAACAGCATGCATTTAAATTTGAAATTCAAATTTGAATCAATAAACCTTTTACAGTACTGTGTTCAGAACACATCACCTTTTGCGGGTAGTCGATCACCGCAATCTGATCACCGTCGGGGGGCTCTGATCATCACATCGCAGCCACACAAATGTCTGGCCTCTGCGGATCGTCCACACGAAGCTCCCGTCTGATCAGCTCCTCACGAATGCTAGTTCGTGATTTCACCCTTTTGATGGCAGATGTTGATCGAACTCCTTCGATCAATGTGTGCTGACTTCTCGGATGCTCTGGATCATTTGCACGGTTGCTTGAGAGGCTGATGGATCTCTCTCTGAAATTTGGTGGACTCACGACACTCGTGGCACACCAATCTCACTTCCCAAACCCTAGGTAGAAACCCTAGGGTACACACTAGAAACCCTGCGCTTAATTTTCTTTCTTTTCTTTCTTTTTCTCTCGGAAGGTTTTGGACCTTCACCTTGCGCACAAACTTTTCTCACGCCCAAATTTTCTCTCCTAAAATTTTTTACGCACGTCCCACCTTTCTCCTCTTTTTAAAACAACGTCGAACGTGTCTTATCCGCATGAGAGGATAAAGATAAGTGGTTGCACATTTGAATTCAAATCAAATTTGAATTTAAATGCAAAACCAACTCATCCCTATCCACTTGTGCGTGAGAAGAGAAGGGGCGTGAGTTGATTTGTGCATGGAGAGTTTATACGAGAAACATTTTCTTGTGTAAAATATGGGGCGCACAAGATAAGACCATGGCGCATGGATTAGTTGGTTGCTCATTCAAATTCAAACTTTCTTTTGAATTTGAATGGCCAACCAACTTATTTTTATCCAGATATTTGGTGCACAAGGGTGGGCATGGAATGGCTTCTGCGTGGAGAAAATTCACGAGAAGTTGCTTCTCGTGAATTTAAATATGCACAGAAGAAGTGAGGTGGCGCAGGGAGAAAAGTCAAGGTGGTTTGAACCTAATTGAGCCAACCTAATCTAAATAGGTTAAGTACAATTAGAATAAATTAAATCTAACTTAATTAGGCTTAATTAGGCTCAATAAAATTTTAATCAAATCAGGAATTAACTAAACCTAACCCCTGATCAAATCAGGGACTAAACCCCTTAGCGATTAGGTCAACATTTAACCTAATCGGGTCAATCCAAACTGAATCCAATTCAATTGGACTTGATCCAAAAATAATTACTTAATCAAATTGAGTTAATTAGCGATCAAATCACTAATTAAACCTCTCATAAATATTGAGTCCAAATTCGATGGGCAATCAGGCATCAGAGACCATCGATATGAAATCCTGATCAAAGAGTTCAAATTTCAAATTCAAAATTTAAAATTCAAAATTTTGACCCCGGTATCCAAAATATGTGAAACTCATGATCAGAGAATCCTAATTCTCAATCATAGAGTCTCAGACACATAAGACTCATAATCAGCCATCTGATCAGAAAGGAACCACTAATGTGTGTGATCCCGCAGGTTCGAACCTAAGTCGGTAGCACAGGAACCAATTTCTGTACTAATCGAAGTGACCATCTAGCAATGATACCCGACGACTGGATAGGTTGAATAATCGCAATCGCAATATTCAGAACCTACGTGAATATGGTTACCGTATAATTCATCCCTTTTGACCCCTGTGTTTAGGACGACTCAGGATTAAACTGTCAACCCTGATGATATCATCCGAATCGTGCTCAACTCAATTAGTCCTGTGACTCCTCACTAGGACTACCCTGGCCAAGATTTTGCTAAATTAAAACACGACTGTACACAGCTCCTAAACTGGAGTGGTCAATCCCATCTTGACACACGCACCGACAAGTCAAGTACTTGACTACACCCAGCAGCCTTCCGTCATTGAATTAAAAATTCAGGTAGTCCAGTGCCTAAGTGCAGTGAGTTGCTTGCAAGTCACCGTGGCGGTCTCAGGTCGGAGGGACATTTATACCCATATCCCATCGGAGCAAATCTTGACAGCAGAAATAGCTCCGGAGTTTGTCATGTTCAGTGCAGATGTACCATTACATCTCACCTATATACCATAGGAGTGTCTCCACACTCTTTGGTTATGAGGACAACCAACCCATATGGCACACAACGACCTATGCTCGATAAACGTTGTCGTCCTTGGTAACAATGTATCATTTGGTCGCGAACATGTTTAAGGACTAAGCGACAAATCCTCCTTTGTCGAGTCTAAATAGTCCTAAGGACTTCACCACAACACAGGAGTTCATTAAAAGATGAAACATTTGTGATGAAAAAATACCAAAATAACTTTTATTAATTTATAATTCATGTACTAATACAAAAAGAGCACAACCGTCAACAGACTGATGATTGGCTTTGGGACACTATTCCCAACAATCTCCCACTTGGCCTAAAGCCTATCGGTGCAGTATCTAATACCCATCTTCGACTTGTAGTCGTTGAACTCCTTCACCGCAATGACTTTAGTGAATGGGTCGGCCAGGTTCTCCTTTCCGTCGATCTTCTGAAGGTCGACGTCACCTCGATCCACGATCTCCCGGATGAGATGGTAGCGGCGCAGAATATGCTTCGTCCGCTGGTGTGCCTTTGGTTCCTTCGCCTGAGCAATGGCTCCAGAGCTGTCGCAGTAGAGCAGAACTGGACCAATAAGGGAGGGTGCTACTCCGAGCTCGGTGATGAATTTCCTCAGCCACACCGCTTCTTTGGCAGCATCTGATGCAGCAATATACTCCACCTCGCATACTGAATCAGCCACAGTGTGCTGCTTGGAACTCTTCCAGCAGACAGCCCCACCATTAAGGATAAAAATAAATCCTGACACACTCTTGCTATCATCGCGATCAGACTGGAAACTAGAGTCTGTAAATCCTATAAGTCTCAAGTCCGATTCACCATATATAAGCCACTGGTCCTTAGTATTTCTTAAATACTTCAGGATGGTTTTAACAACCTTCCAGTGATTCTCTCCTGGATCAGATTGGTATCTACTCACTACCCCTAGTGAGTATGCCACATCTGGTCGTGTACATGTCATGGCGTACATGATAGATCCCACTGTCGAAGCATATGGAATCCTACCCATACGCTCTCTCTCTTGAGGTGTTGTCGGACAATCCCTCTTCGAGAGAGAATTTTCATGGCCTATCGGTAGATAGCCTTTCTTGAAATTTTTCATGCTGAACCTTTTCAGCATAGTATCAATGTACGTGGACTGGGATAAGCCAAGCAACTTTTTGGATCTATCCCTATAGATCCTCATCCCTAGGATGTAGGAAGCTTCTCCCAGATCCTTCATGGAGAACTATGACGATAGCCAAATCTTTATTCCCTGTAATGCAGAGACATCATTCTCGATTAAGAGAATGTCATCCACATATAATACAAGAAATACTACTACTGGACCATTAGCCCACTTATAAATACAGGGCTCTTCTCTGTTCTTAACGAAGCCATACGTTTTGATCGTCCTATCAAAACGTATGTTCCAACTCCGAGATGCCTGCTTAAGTCCATAAATGGACCTCTGTAGCTTGCACACCTTAGACTCATCTGTGGATGTGAACCCTTCAGGTTGTATCATATACACCTCTTCGTCCAGCTCTTCGTTTAGGAAAGCTGTCTTCACATCCATCTGCAAGATTTCATAGTCCAGATGGGCAGCTATCGCAAGCATAATCTGAATGGATTTGAGCATTGCCACAGGAGAAAATATCTCGTCATAGTCTATACCATAACGTTGACGATATCCCTTGGCAACCAGACGGGCTTTATAGGTCTCCACCTTTCCATCTGCGCCCCTCTTCCTTTTGAAGACCCACTTACACCCTATGGATTTTACTCCTTCGGGTGGGTCAACCAATGTCCACACATCGTTGACCTTCATGGACTCCATTTCGGATTTCATGGCCGCTAGCCATTTCTCAGAGTCAGGTCTCTGCATTGCATCCATGTAGGTGATCGGATCCTCATCATTTTCATCAAGTTCGACAGGATCACCATCCCGGACCAAGAAACCATAGTATCTGTCCGGTTGATGTGGTACTCTACCAGACCGCCTTAAGGGTGCATAATCAATGGGCTCCAGATCTGATCTAATCAAATTCGGTTCAGGTTCAGTAATATGTGTCAGTTTTTCCACCCATCGAACTTCGTCAAGTTCGACCTTAGAGGCAACAGTTTTTTCACTAAGGAACTCTTTTTCTAAAAAAATTGCCTTAAGGCTGACAAACACCTTTTGCTCATCAGCAAGGTAGAAATAATACCTTTTGATCTCTTTTGGATACCCAATAAAATTACACTTGTCAGACCTAGGTCCAAGCTTGTCTGTAATTAAACGTTTAACATAAGCCAAACACCCCCAAACCCTAAGGTGTGAGAGTACTGGCTTACGTCCTATCCATATCTCATATGACGTTTTGGCTACAGACTTATTCGAAACTCTATTTAGAAGGTAACAAGCCGATTCGAGCGTATATCCCCAGAGGAAGATCGACAGACCAGCAAACCCCATCATGGATCGAACCATGTCTAACAGGATCCGATTCCTCCTTTCAGACACACCATTATGCTGTGGTGTTCTAGGAGGAGTCCACTGAGAGAGAATCACATTCTTCCCTAGATACGTCAGAAACTCATTGGAAAGGTATTCACCTCCTCGATCAGATCGAAGAGTTTTAATACACTTCCCAGTTTATTTTTCTACCTCATTTCGGAATAGTTTGAACATTTTAAATGATTCCGACTTATGCTTCATTAAATAGACATACCCATACCTAGATAGGTCGTCTGTGAAGGTTATGAAGTAGAAAAATCCATCTCTTGCACTTGAGCTCATGGGTCCACATACATCAGAATGTACCATACCTAAGAGTTCACTGGCTCGCTCACCTTTTTCAGTAAAAAGTGACTTGGTCATCTTCCCAAGAAGACAGGACTCACAGGTTGGAAGTAATTCACAATCACTAACTTCAAGAATTTCTTCTTGTGCCAACCTGTTTATCCTGTTCTTATTGATATGACCTAACCTACAGTGCCAAAGGTAGACTTCTGACACATTATCTATTCTAGAGCGTTTACCGAAGTTTTGAACCACATTAACAGGCTGTGATAGTAAGTAAATTTTATTATTTAATTGTCCAACAAATATTGTAACACCATTCAAAATGATATTATAAATATTTTCTTTTATTAAAAAATCATAACCGTACATGGTCAAAAGGCCTACAGAAATAATATTTAATAAAAAATTTGGACAATAGTGACATTCACTCAGAATTACATTACGAAAATTGATTACAAGACTCATGATTTCTAAAGCTAGAACTGGAACTTTGCTTCCATCTCCAACGTTTAGGAACCTCTCGCCTTCATCAAATCTCCTACTGACCTGCAGACCCTGCATCGAATTACAAATATGATAAGGGCTTTCGGTATCCAATACCCAGGCAGTAGTATCACAAATCGAAAAGTTGCAAGGAGTTATCATATAATTACCTTGCTTCTTCTTTGGCCTGTTCGGGTCCAGGGAGGCAATGTATTGAGGACAGTTCCTCTTCCAATGCCCGTGCTTCTTGCAAAAGAAGCACTCCGCCTGGCTCTGGTCGTGCTTGCGCTTCTTGGTTTGACCCTGTGCTACTGTCCCAGCATGAGATTGCACCTTCTTATTTTTCTTCTTCTTGTTCTTCTTTCCCTTCCCAAAGGGTTGACGACGAGAAGAAGACCCTCCCACTACATTCACCGACTCCTTATGGAGTTGGTGATCCTTCTCAAAGTTCTGCAGCAACCCCAATAATCCGTGGTAGTTTACTACAGGCTTTGTCATTCGAAAATGAGTAAGGAATGGGAGGAAGGACTTGGGCAAGGAATTAAGGATCGCATCCTTACCGAGCTACTCGTGCAAAGGAAAGCCCAATTTGCTTAGGCGCTCAATCATCTCGATCATGTACAGTACATGATCAGTGACTGAGGCCCCATCCCTCATCCGAGTATTGAAAATGGTACAACTAGTTTTGTACCTTTCAATGTCGTCAGGCGTGCCAAAGGAGTCGTTCAACATTTGAAGCATCTCCTGTGGCTGGGCGTTCTCAAACCTTCGGCTGAACTCGTCATTCATTGCTGCCAGCATAATACATCGAACGATGGTGCGGTCATTGAGCCACTTCAAGTAAGTATCTCGGATCGTCTTACTAGCGTTCGGAGCTGACTCCTCAGGTGCTGGATCCGTTACTACATAAAGGATCCGCTCATGCTCAAGGACGATTTTCAATTTTCGATACCAGCTATCAAAATTGGGTCCCATGAGCTTGTCATTATCTAATAATGATCGGAGCGACAGGGTAGTGGCCATAGCTGCATAAAGGAAAACGAGACCTCTATTAGTACATAAATTAATACTAAAGACTTGGACTTTAGTCTAAAGTTTTTTCTAATATTTTTACGAACTGGTAGCCTCATCCTCCAATTTGAGGAATTACTTTAATTCCTTAATGGATACTAGAATCCACACAGACTACACACGAGCCCAACTTTGGTTGGTCAACCCATGTGCATCTATGGGTAGGTTCTTAACCAGTTATTTCTCTAAACAACTTCTAGTAATTGATTTTGCCCCAGAACCTAATCAGTAGGCTTTGGCCTCCACTGAAAAGATCTGGTTAGGTCCAACCATTAACATGACTTAATTTAGTGAATCGGACCAATAAATGATCAGGCCCGACTTTGGCCGGCCAACCTAACCACCATCAGAAAGACTCAATCAAATTATCATATTATGAATAATAATTCTATTAGCCAATGAGCACCAGGTCTTTGGGCCTCCAATGATCATTGAACTAATGGACTCATTATCATTCACTTAATGGGAGGCTATGACTTAGTTATCATTATAACTTAATCATTTTAGGGACCTAATAATTTTGAGGATTTTATTAAAGAATAGTAGAGAAGAAATCATCCAGCTAATTTCAATCCTCCCACTGACTTCACCAAGTCAGATTAAAAAAAAGATTTAATTAAAGCTGGCATTAGGAGCACCTAAATCAGTCACACTGATTTACCTAATGACATGGGTGAGCTCTAATCACCAAGTGATCTAATCAAAATCTAACTTACCAGATTGGCCAGGTAAGTGAGATCAGTGGTGGGGATTTGCCATTAACTCGTCAATGATCGAATCAATGCGAGTAGCTCCCGCTTAAGAACCACTGGTCAAAACTGTCGAACTTACCTTAGACACCAACCGGTTCATTAGTTTTAATTTTGATCAACTTAGTAAATAGGGCTCCACTGCATAGCCATGAATTAAGTCCATCTTGGTCTAGTTAAAGACATGGACCCATTCAACTACAACTATTGAAGTTGAGTCTAGAGTATCCTTGACCTAATCTAATTCAACTTTTGATTAGATTTGACCAATTACTCCATTTAGTCTATTTTTTTAAGCTAACCTTAGGTCTAACCCAATTATGGATCTAATTCATCTAACCCATTGACCCACAAGTTTATGCAATTGTCTTAGGTCTTAATTCACAATTCTAGACCTACTAGACAACACTTAATTCTTTTAATTAAGTACTTGGGCTGATGGGTCAGGGTTTGGCATTTTGAAAATAATTTTCAAATTTTGAAAGATTTTATTTTTTGTTCACCAAATATGTTGACTCATTTCACAAACGGGTCAGCACAATTCATAAACAGCAATCCTATTGCTCATTTCATAACAGAAAATAACTCAAAATAAATCATAAATTTTTTTTTAGATCTAATCTAATACATTCATGATAAATTTTATAATTAAGTCTTTTCGCTACTTCATCGGTATGGGATATAATTGCATCGGCACCCCTACCGCCATAGGAGACCCCATCAAATGGGAAGAGAGGGCCTTTAAACCCTACTTTTCTCCTATGATCGGACGGCCAGGCAACCAACCCAATTAGATTACTTGCTACTTGGATCAAGTATATCTAAATATACCAATTTCAAAATTTAAATTTTGAATTTCAAATTTCAAATTTCAAATTTTAAATTTTAAATTTTAAATTTTAAATTTTAAATTTGAGATTTCAACCAAATTTCAAATTTCGAATTTCCAATCTTTGAATTTTAAATTTTGAATTTTGAATTTTAAATTTCAAATTTCAAATTTCAAATTTCAAATTTGAGATTTCAACCAAATTTTGAATTTTGAATTTCAAATTTGAAACTTCTAACAAATTTTAAATTTCAAATTTTTTTGAATTTTGAATTTTGAATTTTAAATTTAAACTTATAGATTACACCTTAATCTACACATGCATATGTATATCATATTCTAGAACCATGCTCTGATACCATTTGTAGCGAAAATTTAGTGCAGGGGCAAAATGGTAATTTTAAAATTTTTTCAAAATTACTATTTTACAGTAGAATTATTAATTAATCTCATTAATTAATACTAATTAATCCTACACTATGATCTAAATATGATACAACAGCATGCATTTAAATTTGAAATTCAAATTTGAATCAGTAAACCTTTTACAGTACTGTGTTCAGAACACATCACCTTTTGCGGGTAGTCGATCACCGTAATCTGATCACCATCGGGGGGCTCTGATCGTCACGTCGTAGCCACATAAATGTCTGACCTCTGCGGATCGTCCACACGAAGCTCCCGTCTGATCAGCTCCTCACGAATGCTAGTTCGTGATTTCACCCTTTTGATGGCAGATGTTGATCGAACTCCTTCGATCAATGTGTGCCGACTCCTCGGATGCTCTAGATCATTTGCACGATTGCTTGAGAGGCTGATGGATCTCTTCCTAAAATTTGGTGGACTCATGACACTCGTGGCACACCAATCTCACTTCCCAAACCCTAGGTAGAAACCCTAGGGTACACACTAGAAACCCTGCACTCAATTTTCTTTCTTTTCTTTCTTTTTCTCTCAGAAGGTTTTGGACCTTCACCTTGCGCACAAACTTTTCTCACGCCCAAAGTTTCTCTCCTAAATTTTTTTATGCACGTCCCACCTTTCTCCTCTTTTTAAAACAACGTCGAACGTATCTTATCTGCGTGAGAGGATAAAGATAAGTGGTTGCACATTTGAATTCAAATCAAATTTGAATTCAAATGCAAAACCAACTCATCCCTATCCACTTGTGCGTGAGAAGAGAAGGGGCGTGAGTTGATTTATGCGTGGAGAGTTTACACGAGAAATATTTTCTCGTATAAAATATGGGGCGCACAAGATAAGACCATGGTGCATGGATTAGTTGGTTGCTCATTCAAATTCAAACTTTCTTTTGAATTTGAATGGCCAACCAACTTATTTTTATCCAGATATTTGGCGCACAAGGGTGGGCGTGGGATGGCTTCTGTGTGAAGAAAATTCATGAGAAGTTGCTTCTCGTGAATTTAAATATGCATAGAAGAAGTGAGGTGGTGCAGGGAGAAAAGTCAAGGTGGTTTGAACCTAATTGAGCCAACCTAATCTAAATAGGTTAAGCACAATTAGAATAAATTAAGTCTAACTTAATTAGACTTAATTAGGCTCAATAAAATCTTAATCAAATCAGAAATTAACTAAACTTAACCCCTGATCAAATCAGAGACTAAACCACCTTAGCGATTAGGTCAACATTTAACCTAATCGGGTCAATCCAAACTGAATCCAATTCAATTGGACTTGATCCAAAAATAATTACTCAATCAAATTGAGTTAATTAGTGATCAAATCACTAATTAAACCTCTCATAAATATTGAGTCTAAATCTGATGGGAAATCAGGCATCAGAGACCATCGATATGAAACCCTGATCAAAGAGTTCAAATTTCAAATTCAAAATTTAAAATTCAAAATTTTGACCCCGGTATCCAAAATATGTGGAACTCATGATCAGAGAATTCTAATTCTCAATCATAGAGTCCCAGACACATAAGACTCATAATCAGCCATCTGATCAGAAAGAAACCACTAATGTGTATGACCCCGCAGGTTCGAACCTAAGCCGGTAGCACAGGAACCAATTCCTGTACTAATCGAAGTGACCATCTAGCAATGGTATCCGACGACCGGATAGGTCGAATAATCGCAATCGCAACATTCAGAACCTACGTGAATATAGTTACCGTATAATTCATCCCTTTTGACCCCTGTGTTTAGGACGACTAAGGGTTAAACTGTCAACCCTGATGATATCATCCGAATCGTGCTCAACTCAATTAGTCCTGTGACTCCTCACTAGGACTACTCTAGCCAAGATTTTGTTAAATTGAAACACGACTGTACACAGCTCCTAAATTGGAGTGGTCAATCCCATCTTGACACACGCACCGACAAGTCAAGTACTTGACTACACCCAGCAGCCTTCCGTCATTGAATTAGAAATTCAGGTAGTCCAGTGCCTAAGTGCAATGAGTTGCTTGCAAGTCACCGTGGCGGTCTCAGATCGGAGGGACATTTATACCCATATCTCATCGGAGTAAATCTTGACAGCAGAAATAGCTTCGGAGTTGGTCACGTTCAGTACAGATGTACCATTACATCTCACCTGTATGCCATAGGAGTGTCTCCACACTCTTTGGTTATGAGGACAACCAACCCATATGGCACACAACGACCTATGCTCAATAAACGTTGTCGTCCTTGGTAACAACGTATCATTTGGTCGCGAACATGTTTAAGGACTAAGCGACAAATCCTCCTTTGTCGAGTCTAAATAGTCCTAAGGACTTCACCACAACACAGGAGTTCATTAGAAGATGAAACATTTGTGATAAAAAAATATCAAAATAATTTTTATTTATTTATAATTCATGTACTAATACAAAAGGAGCACAACCGTCAACAGGCTGATGATTGGCTTTGGGACACTATTTCCAACACAAACATATGAGTCGAACCAAACCGCTTGATCCCATTTTCGTCGTATACTGTGCTCCTCCTCACCTTAGATCTACTCGGGGTATCATCCTGCGATAATAGAAATTTCACCTTGCGACATCGCCTCTCGTCCTCCCGAGTCTCCTATCTCGTGCCCGATCCATCTCCATCTGGAGCTCCACCTCACTCTGAGCTCCACCTGGCTCCCGAAGCTCTATCTCGCACTGGACTCTCCGTCAGGTAATAATGTCCTCTGCTCCCCTTCTTCCCCTCCAGCACAATCCTATCGCCGCATAGCACCCTCAGGATTCCTCCACCAGCTACCATGCTGTAGCCTCTTGAATCCAATCTGCTAAGTGAGATAAGACTCTGTCTGAAATCGGATATGTATCGGACCTCCCCCAATCTCCTCACTGTACCATCATGTATTTTTCAGCTTACCATTCCGATGCCTCTGATCGTACAGCTCGATCCGTCTGACAGATATATAGTGCCCTCACTGTTCTCTAGAGAGTCAAACTGCTCCTCTCTGCAACATACATAATGGGTGCATACAGAATCTAATATCTACTGCTGGGAAGAAGTAGATACCTCGTCAGATATCTCCAGGATATCTCCATCTGAATCACTATCGGCCGTCGCTACAGCAGCCACTGTCCAATTTTTGAGTTGAGAGCAATCTCTGGCTAGATGCCCCAACACCTCACACCAGTAACCCCTAGCTTTGCTCAAGTCCCTCCTGGACTTGGACTGCCCTCATCACAATCTCCTGTCGTTCCGTCTACCGTCTCCTGCTCCTTCAAAAACCACCAAAGCTGAGCTACTACCACCTGAGCTCGAAATTGGATTCTCCCTCCTAAGAACCTCCTTTTGGAGTATCGCCGCGGTGATCTCGTCCATCTTGATGGTGTTCTTCCTCACTAGAAAAGCAGTCACCAAGGACTCGTATGAAGGAGAAAGTGATGCTAGCAAAACCAGCATCCTGATCTTCTCCTCAACATTCTCGCCAACGCTGAGGAGGTCGGTGAGGATCTTCTGAAAGTGGCTTAGATGCTCCTGCACGCTCTATCCCTCAACCATTCACAGCTGGTAAAACTGTCTCCAGAGGAAAAGAGTATTGGTGAGAGACTTCGCCATGTACAACTCCTCGAGCTTCGACCACAGCACCGTCGGGAAAGTCTCGCTCAGCACATGGATCACCACCTGATCCATCAAATACATGCGGATGGTACTCACCACCTACATCTGTAGCCATTTTCAATCCCGCACCTCTATGGTGGTCGGCTTCTCATCGCACAAGAGAGCATCAATCAATCCCTGTTGAATGAGCACGTCCTTCACCCTTGCCTGCCACAAGGAGAAATTGCTCTTACCATCAAATTTGTTGATCTCCATCTTGATTGCTCCTATCTTCTCCATCTTCAGTCTTGCTCACCACCGCTACAATCTGCGTCCTTGTACCACCTCGCTTTGATACCACTTGTTGGGTGGATATCTGGCCAGGACATTACCTCCCAAGACCTTTTTGGTACTGCACGATGCAGCAGGAAGAAAGAAAAAATAAAATAAAAACAATCAAAATATGTGGATCAGTCACAAAAGAGCTCGCCTCCACAGGGCATGCAAACTTCACTATGAAAAAATTTTACAAGAGGAGATCTCACCCTCAACCCTCGTACACCCAATTTCTCTCTCACAAAAAGTTCCCCTTACAAAAGCTCTCTCTCTTGGAAGACCTCCCTGAACCCCTGAAGTGATCGCTGTCCGCTGTCTAGGAGATCTGCTCCTTCTCTCTACAGCATATGGCAGTTCTTTCTCTTCTTCACATGGTTTGTTCTCTGGATTTTCTACGGCCATACGAAGCCGCACGCGATCACAGCATAAACGAGCCACCCTCCTTCTGTTCACCGATCAGGCCATTTTAAAGGGTTTAAACCTAATTAGATTAGGTTTAGATCTCCTAAACAGGCCCAAACAAACCCCAGATCAAGTTTGGACCGTTGGATCGTGATCGAGAGCTTCCTGAGCCATCCGATCATGCGCCAATCCATGAAACAGTGTCGTGGACCGTGCGAAACGCGTGGGAAATGCCCATGCGGTCCACGCGCTGGGCTGTGGACCACTCGATCCATGATGGACCGGGGTACAGGCCCTAGGCGTGGCGCCTGGGCCTGGGCTGGACCGCGCGCGTGGGCCTGGGCCGCGCCCGCGCCAGGCACCTGGGCCCGGGCCATGCCTTGTGCGCGCGCCTGGGCCAGGCCGTGCGCCCGCACCTGGCCGCGCCCCCCGCACCTGGCCGCGCCCTGCACACCTGGCCCGCATGCTGCCACAAGCTGGGTGGCATCCCGCCACTCCACCGGCCCGCCGTCGGCGATATTCCGCCGCTTCGAATTGCGTGCCGACTTCAAAAGCACGTATCTTCTCCGTCCGAGTTCTGTTTGAGATGATTTTGATCTCGTTGGACTCCATTTTTCATCATGGATCTCGTTGTGGGCTTAATATAGATCGAATCTCGAGGCATCAAATCCTAATAAGACATATTAGTAGGTAGCTAATGTAGTTTTTTTTTTTTTTTTTTTTTGGTTCCTTTATGCTGTTTTAGGTTGTTTTAATCCTTATCATTCATTAATTTTGTGTGTCGCAAGTTGACTTTTCGTTTGCACTCTACATGAAGGACTCCCAAAAAAAAAAAAAAATCATGTAACTTGACATTGCGGGCACGGGATCTTGTAAAGCTGAGCTAAGTTAATTCCATGCCTTATAATAAAAGTTACATGAATCATGGTGCCCATTAAGTTATTCTCATAATAAAAGCAACATGATTTCTTGGGAGGCATTCATGTAACACATATATATATATATATATATATATATATATATATATATATATATATATTGATTTGCTGTTGTTATAGAGTGGATTGAAACATTTTCAGATTGGGATATGTCAAAGGAAATGGACGAAAACAAGGGTACCATCGAGATGAGCTGTTTATATTAATGGAAGTAAACCGCACCCAAAAAGAGGACAGTGGAGGTGGACAGTCCATGACCTCAATTACCTATACGTGTAAGCTACGGCGATGCTTCACAGCGCACGAGCTCTCCGGTTCAAAGGAATGACAACAACACTTGTGTCCTTAGCGACCAATAAATTAGTATACAGGGAAAGTTGATGGAAACAAATATATATATATATATATATATCCCCTGGTGCACAGGCCGGAGAAAAATATACAGGGTGAATATCTAAATCCATCTAGTAACTTTAAAAATTAAAAAAAAAAATTATATATAATTTGAAGTTATGTGATACAAAGTTTGAAACTAATACGTATCTCGCGTTTTGTTGATACATAGCAATTTAAGTTTATTTGATATATACTTAGCAACCATCTAATAATATCTTCAGATAAATAAATATATATTATTTAAAATATAAAATTCAGATGCATAGTATATGGAGAAGCAATGCATACATCATAGATTAATTATCTGAGAGTTTAATATACACCTCTAAATAAATAAATATATAATATTCAAAATATCATATTTATCGATATATAATATATGATCAGATGATATATATTCGTCAACTTTTTAATATATATTATAAATTTATTTAATATATATTCAGTAATGATCTAATATTCTTAATAAGTCGATGCATAATTTCTATAATATGATGTTCATAATATTCACTCTATGATCAGATAATACATATCTAATATATTAGTCATCGATAATCTAATATACATTTCTGAGAAAAAATAGAAAGCTTCATCAATAGATGGACGAAGACTTAATAAGAAAGAAAAAAAAGATTAGATAGTGGACTAAAGGCCCTTAGCTCTTGATGCATATATTATAATTTTTTTTTTTTTTTTTTAAGTCATGAGACCGGCAAACTCTGGTTGTAGGAGAAGTCCTGTTAAGATGCACACATGGCAAAAAAAATAAAAAAATAATAAAAAATAGAAGTTCACTTCATACAATTTTGTCTGATTTTTGTTCCGTTGATGGCAGCCCCAAGCAAGTTGGAAACAGGAATAGCTCCGGATGGCCGATGCACCATGGCTCTCCAACCTAACCCAACGGTCAAATATACCAACCCAAGCTAGCCCCGGTCAAAACCCCTCTGTGTCCATCCATCCCTTAGCCAAAACAAACCAATCCAATAACATTTTTTTCCTTTTTTTTTTTTTAAATTACCTAATCATTTTAACAGACAAGAAAAAAAAAATGATCGGGTTCCTCAATAAACTGGAGTGATGCTTCTCACGAAGATTCCGAAGTGATTAACTAATTAGAATCCCAATACAATTCTCCTGTGTCCCTCACTCTCCCAGCTCGCTACTGTACAAACCATTACTTATATACCGACCTCTCCGGTCTTCTCTTCCTCCTTCACCCACGCCTTCTCAACATCAAAAGCAAATCAAAATTCCTTGGCGTCATCGTCCTTGCACCCCCTGCTCGCCCTTAAAAAGAGGGAGTCATGGGGGACGCGGTGCCCCTGGCGTACCAAAACACGACGGTCGCCCCCGACTGGCTGAACAAGGGCGACAACGCATGGCAAATGATCTCGGCGACGCTGGTCGGCCTCCAGAGCGTGCCGGGCCTCGTCATCCTCTACGGCAGCGTGGTGAAGAAGAAGTGGGCCGTCAACTCCGCCTTCATGGCTCTCTACGCCTTCGCCGCCGTCTGGATCTGCTGGGTCACCTGGGCCTACAACATGTCCTTCGGCGACAAGCTCATCCCCCTCTGGGGCAAGGCCAGGCCCGCCCTCGGCCAGAAGTTTCTCATCGAACAAGCCGTCCTCCCGGCCACCACCCACTACTACCACAACCACACTACCGTCGAGACCCCCACGGCCACACCCTTCTTTCCCATGGCCTCCATGGTCTACTTCCAGTGCGTCTTCGCCGCCATCACCGTCATCATCCTCGCCGGCTCCCTTCTCGGCCGCATGAACATCAAGGCCTGGATGGCCTTCGTACCTCTCTGGCTCACCTTCTCCTACACCGTCGGCGCCTTCTCCCTCTGGGGTGGCGGATTCCTCTTCCAGTGGGGTGTCATCGACTACTCCGGCGGCTATGTCATCCATGTCTCCTCCGGCATCGCCGGCTTCACCGCCGCCTACTGGGTATCATCTATATACTCTCTCTACGTATTTATCTCTTTCATGCGTACTGTTTGCAATTGAAAGAACTATTGTGACCTTAGTAATAATGAAAGATTGGTGTCTAGCTTCTATCCACTCGACTGCAAAAATATATTAGGGAGGCTTAACAACTATATCACCTAATTGGTATACGGATTGGGATTTCTCTTTTGCGATCTCTCATCTAGATCTATGGAGGGTGCAATTCTTGGAGTGATTCATTCAAAGATTTGGTTTTGATATGTTGAATTATATGTGAGTTTAGGTTGGGCCGAGGCCGAAGAAGGATAGGGAGAGGTTTCCACCTAACAACGTGCTGCTGATGCTTGCTGGGGCTGGGTTGCTGTGGATGGGGTGGGCTGGATTCAACGGAGGGGACCCGTATGCAGCTAATATTGACTCGTCCATGGCGGTGCTGAACACGAATATATGCGCAGCCACGAGCCTTCTGATGTGGACGACGCTGGATGTGATCTTCTTCAAGAAGCCGTCAGTTATTGGAGCAGTTCAGGGGATGATTACTGGGCTGGTTTGCATCACTCCTGGTGCTGGTAAGTGTAAATATTTGTGCAGCATTTATGGGTCCCATGGATAATTAAGTTTTTAAAATGATGTTAGACAAAATCTTACCTAATCACCATTACTTCCGGGACATGTTTGGTCGGAGAAAATTGACTCTGAGCTAACAATAAGGATGAGTGACTCCCAGATAAGTGTGAAAGGTTTTATTCCCATTCTGATTTAAAAGAGAAATGAAAATGTTTCGATCTCTCAAAAAAAATCTAATCCCTATTCCTTTTTAGTATTTAAATCTTATATTGATGCTAATTCAACTTATGAACAAAATGCTTTGGAGGGAATGACTGTTCTGATTTCTATTCCAATCCATTTCAATTCTGATTTTTATTCTAATGAATTTTGATTTCGATTTTGACTTTGAAAACTGTAATATTCTCATTCACTCTTAAAATTGAAATGGGAATAGAATTCTTCCAACCAAATAAATGAAAGATACTTATTTTCATTTCCATTCCAAAGTCCAATTTTTTTTCAACCAAATATATCCTTAAACCCTTCTTATTAAGATATTAGGTGCTCAAAGAGTCCACTACAGGACTAAAGTATAATCTTTAATCTCTATGTTGTTAATTGCAGCTGTAGGAAAATGTTTTAATCCACCAAAATCCATCCTTACTCTCTTGTATTCAAATCCTATTTTGATTCTGATTGCAGTTACAAACCAAAAGCCTTGAGGGATATGAATGCACCGATTCCTATTTCAATATATTGCAAATCAGATTTCGATTCCAATCAAGCCTGATTTTACTTTAGATTTTAAGGGATTGGAATATTCTCGTTTCTCCCTAAAATCAAAATGAAAATAGGATTCCCTTTAACCAAATGAATGAAAGCTGCTCTCATTCAAAATCTAACTCCCTCCAATCAAATATATCTGTAATCCCTTCTTATTAAGATATTAAGCTCTAATGTAGCCGACGTGAGATTTTTTTTTTTTTTTTTTTCTGATGATTAAAGGAGGCTGGGGAAGCACCCACCTGTCGTCTGTTGACGAGAGAATATAAACAGAGGAGGTTAAGAGGGACTGGCAATCGTAGAGCCAGAAGAATTTTCCATGTCCAACGGCGACAATAAATTAAAAATGGATATAAATTATTCGTGAATGGATCATCTCGAGAAGCTTCCGCCGGAGAGCTTGACTTGGAATCTGTAGGTTTTGATACCATCTCGATCTGCCCCTGCGAAAAATCTAATGACAATGATGTCCTCCAAAGCCAAGGATTTCGTATCCTTGTACTCTACCCGAGTGGGGCCCATGTCCTTGATTTCTAGCTCCCTGCCGCCTGGAATCCGTGGGGATTCCATTTATCGTAGTAGAATATTAGATATTTATTGACTAATGCAAATACACTGGAATGCTTCGAGAGAACGTTGTAAAGAATAGAAAAATGTTTCTTTAGAGTAAGGATTAAGATCATCATGCTATTAGTTTAAGAAAACTTTGACTATTTCCAGCCAATCACCCACGAATCTTATCCTTGAAAGAATATTCTAAAGGGGTGTCTTCTTCTAGAGTGGGGTAGGTTAAAGGCTGGCAACTCATTATCGTGGTAGATGCAGTATATCTGGCCAAAAATGTATAGGAAATATTGTTATATAACTGAATTTTTGCTGGATTGCAGAGAAATGAAGGTGGCATTTTTCTTAGGCTACCAAAAAAAAAAAAATTACATTCGTTAATAAAGTTTACAGGCTAGAACGCACTCGATAGTTCCTCTTGTTCCTTTTTATTTTTTTTACTACAAATAAAATGAAAATTTATTTATTTTTTCTGATGTACCGCACGTTTACACAGTCCTAGTATAATATGATAGAAACGTGATTATGATATGAGCTTGTGAGGTTGTCCATTAATAATTAGATCGATGAGTTGGGTGGGCAAGATCTTTCACCACTTAATTTTCTTATTCTTCACAAGATAAACTTCCATTGGAAAATAAATAAATTCTTAGGTGAAATTGGTTTGGAGATGCGCGACACAATATGAGATTAAAAAGGGCTTTAATTTCTCCGGTACTTAGGGCTCCTAGGTTTGAGGCATAACAATTAAAAATAGTCTGATTGAATAATTTAAACTGTATAGTTTTCTCCCTGGAACACAAATTATGGGACATTTATTTCAGCTACCATATTTGCTGTAGGTGGCGTGGCTCTCGGCCCACCTTGTTTGACCTGTTTACCTTGCTTTCAGACAACAGTTTAATAAAGGCTAGCCATCTTTCTTTCTTTCTTTCTTTTGTGATAAAGCTGGATTTTATTTATATTCGTCTAGAAAAAATTAGATAATTGTGAACCAAAAAGAGGGCCAATAATTGACTTAAGTCTTTCTTTGTGCAAAAGCATCGTAACACGTGATGCTTGAAGAATCGATTTGAGTAGAATGTTCAAACCTTGTCTCCATTGTTCGACAGGGACATAATTTTGCTCCATTCATACTACTCGAACTGCCTCTCCCCCCCTCAATTGGTTTGTAGTACGTGGACTTCTGTACACCTTGTGTTGCATTTTTTTTTTTTTTTTTTTTTAAAGTTTCCTCCTCTCTATCATTTAATTATCATTGTGGTTGTCACTCGAGTAAGGAAGGGTTGTTATCAGACTTAAATGTGAGTTCTTGGAAGGTTTGCACCACCCAACTTCACCAAGAGTCAACCCACTCCAGCCTGACCTGGCTTCACTAGATTCAACCAACTCAAGCATTGTTTGAGCGGAAAATTTTAAAGTTGGACCGGATTCGGATTTAGAACATGACATTCACCATGAATCTGGACTGCAAGAAGATGACAGGATACATTACATTCGGATTTAGAACATTTGTTAGTTGGGTTGGGTCTAAGATGACAAGATACCTGACCCAACTCGAAAAGGCTAATTAGCCAGGACTGCAAGAAGATGTGGATCATGTATATAATTGACCTCAACCAATTTCATCATAGAACAAACATATATGTAATCTTACCGAAAAAAAACATATATAT
Source organism: Elaeis guineensis (assembly GCF_000442705.2). Lineage (NCBI taxonomy): Eukaryota > Viridiplantae > Streptophyta > Magnoliopsida > Arecales > Arecaceae > Elaeis > Elaeis guineensis. The sequence goes on from NC_026001.2 coordinate 6,446,674, forward strand.
ATATATATATATATATATATATATATATATATATATATATATATATATATATTAGGTCATTGGAAGACGAACACAAAATTGGCTTCAACCTTTTTTTTTTCGATCTTCAGGATTGGTCCAAGGTTGGGCAGCTATAGTGATGGGCATTCTCTCCGGGAGCATCCCTTGGTTCACGATGATGGTGGTCCACAAGCGTTGGACCCTCCTCCAGAAGGTAGACGACACCCTTGGCGTGTTCCACACCCACGCCGTCGCCGGCTTCCTCGGCGGCACCACCACCGGCCTCTTCGCGGAGCCCACCCTGTGCTCTCTCTTCCTCCCGGTCACCAACTCCCGCGGCGCAGTCTACGGCGGCTCCGGTGGCGTGCAGTTCCTCAAACAGATCGTCGGCGCCGGCTTCATCATGGGGTGGAACGTCGTCGTGACGACGATCATCTGTGTGGTCATACGGCTGGTGATGCCGCTCCGCATGTCGGAGGAGCAGCTGACGATCGGCGACGACGCCGTGCATGGGGAGGAGGCGTATGCATTGTGGGGTGATGGGGAGAAGTATGACGCCACGAGGCACGCATGGTATTCTGATGACACACAGCATCCCAAGGTCTCCAGTGGTGTAACTCAAAATGTTTAGGGAGAAGGAAGGGGGAGGGTTTGGTAAAGATGTGTCAAGAGGGTGTTGGGAGCTCTGGTAGTGATCGTTGTGTGCATTAATATTGTTGAGAGGGTGGTGGTGGGATTAGTTTGATCTATTTTTTGACGATTGTTTTGGTGAGGCAAGTGGTTTAGGGACGTTGCCTTAAGAACATGTTGAATTTTTCTGGATTTTGTCTAAGGGTTTTTGTTTTCTGCATGAGAAACTACGTGCATTGTTTTAATTGGATAACCTGTATGTAGGCTGTAAAAATTGTGATCAGATTTATAGTTGAAGAGCTGAGCTAACCTTGAATGGCTAAAAAGACCGGCGATTATCACCAGTTCAACCGGAACTACTGGAGAGGTTTCCAACTCGGGAATAAATATGATACGTGAGGTGTTTGATTAATGGTAGGTTCAAACTTTTTGTTGGAAAGGGAAAAAAAAAATGATGAACAGTTGCCAACACGGCAAAATTTTAACTCTGTTGATCTGTATGGGCTGGTTTGGGCTGAAAAATTTTGAAGAGCAAAACGTTTTCACTTGGAGATTCACTCAGGGTATATTTGATTGCAAGGAAATCTGTGGAAAGAAATTAAAAAAATAAGGCTTTTCCATGAGAAAAAGTTTTTAAAAAAATAGTTATAAACTTTTACAGAGGACTTAGGCCGGCCACGCCTTCAAGATTATTTTAAGAGCCTTCTAAAATTTTAAAAAAATTTCATTGCAACCATGCCAAATTTATCATAACCCAATAAAAGCACTTATATTTCACCGTATATTTCATCAATTTTTATAATAATATTTGATATATTATTTTATTAATTTTTAATTTTTGATTAAATTATTACAAATTCAACACATATCACCGTTGCAATGAAATTTTTTTTTAAAACTTACTAAAGCTTTTATGGGTTCCACGTCCGTGACAGTACTCCATGTCAGATCACCCATGATAGCTCGTTTTTATATTCCTCCACATTGCAGCACATGTTCTCACGTTAACAGGTAAACATAGTTTAGTTAGATATAATTAGCAGCTGTCATTAATTCACTCTATTAAAGTAAACTTAACATAAATCGTTACACAAACAACTAGAGGGTTGATCCATGATCCTTGAGCCTCCACTTGTGTACCCGAAAGCCTGAAGTGTTCGTGTGTGTACACCCTAATTAATGAATATAGATCCTGATTAATTACTTTACTTTTATCTAATGAAGAAATCTTAAGAAGAGAAGCTCAATTGCTTCTTCTTTTTTTTTTGTATTTTGTTTTCCACATGTTCATCATCTATGTATGGTATTGCACAAACAATGTTTTTTATGATTCTAAGGTTGGAGAAAACTAATTTTGTACAAAAAAAAAAATCTATTTAATTGTTGTGTGCGCTCTCTCTCTCTCTCTCTCTCTCTCTCTCTCTCTCTCTCTCTCTCTCTCTATATATATATATATATATATATGTATGTATGTATGTATGTATGTATGTATTTATATGTATTACTTTGGGTCTGGATAAAATTTTTTGTATTTCTAAAAACATATCATTGTATTTTTAAAAAATTGATTTTTTTTTTTTTTTTTTGGGTACGTGGACGTTTTCTGCAAAATTCTAAAAAGAAAAAGGAAAGGAGTTGGCTCCCGTCGATCCCACGGGTCAAATTTAACTGATCACCAGTCACCTGACGCCATTTTATACCCAATTAATGAAGCAAACAAGGCCCTTCTTGTCCTTGCTGTTTTGTTCGACGGAAATGGAGAGAGCTCACATCGTCGTCATCTTAATTCTACTTCCTATATTCTTGTCGTTCTTGATCTCATCTTTCTCCACCCCGACGGCAATGCACGTGGATCCAGATGCCCCCCCACCGTCCACGTCGTCTTCGTCAACCAGCCGGAGACCTGACAAACGAAAGAGAGTTGATTTCTTTAGCCCACAAGATTGCAATCAGATTCTAATTGTTATTGTTCATAATAATGGCATTAAATTAGTCCAATATTTCAGAATTTTTGAGAGGGGGAGGAAGACACACATGCTTCAGTGTAATTTCTCGGTCCAAATATTCAGAGATGCACCATGAAGAACTCTAACCTGAAACTGATCTGGTTGCTCAAACAAAGGGATGTGTCTATTAAGGCAAGTCCCAGTTCAAAAGGCTGATTACAATGGTTATCAAGATGCGCACCTTGGCGTTTAGGATGATCAAATTATGGTCTAATGCTTAAGCAAAGACTAAATTAAACTTTGTCTAGGATTTTTTTTTTTTTTTTGTGTGTGTGTGTGGGGGATGAGGAAGTTGTCTGGGACAAAATCAGACAATCAAATATTATGGGTTCCAATCACCTTCCGATGCCCAAAATTAAAGAGCCAACTCTGGCCTTCTTTGTCTCTTAGCAAAAATCTATGAGCTACCTCGATCGATGTTGATCCTGCAACTTGTGAGGCAATTTCTATATCTGACGAGTGTCTGAACCAGGTGGAAAGTTGGCAATATTTGATTCACGAAGTCAGCCAACTTTTCTGGGTGAAGCTTTTCTTTCCTCATGATTGTTTCGACTAATTCTATTTTACAGAACAACCTCGTGCTCTTAAGGTCATTTGGCACGCCATTCGAGCTGCATACAAAACCTGGAAAGCTCCATGATGCAGGTCTTTTCTGAACTTTAGTAAAATTCTAGTAGTAGAAAGGGATTTCTGTACAGATCCTTGGAGAAGTTCTCCTTCTAGTACATAAAATGGCCAATGTTCCCATTATATAAAGACGCAGAAATGTAGTGTAATCAAATGTAAAGACATTATCTTTGCATATAAATATGTCCATTTATGTTTGCAATCAGAATGCTGGTATGCACTCGAAGACATTGATCCATACATTATCGTTTGCAGATCATCTGAAAATTTTCAGAATGATTCCCTTCACATTCAATGTGACAAATTAACCTTGTTCTTTGGCATCGAAGCTTTGCAATTCTGAATTCTTGTAGGAGGTTGGTAGCTTTTGATTTTAGTCCTCTTAATGGTTTGCAACAGTGTCTTTGGTGGGCACCTAGTACCACTACAACAGTTGGGAAAATCATTTTAAAATGTTCTGTCATATCAATCGCTCAAACTATCTTTGCTCTTATGAACATTGTTCCGTTCACCCGCAGGGGCATCCAATGTACTAAATACTATGCAGTAATTCCCATTCAAAAAAAAATTCTATGTAATAACAAAAGCCTTCAGTTGCAATCTCTGTAATGGACAGCATTCAAGTTTCATGGCAATTGAAGATTAGCAGTGGAGTTTTGTAAATCATGGTTTTGTAAGTTGAGCAAAATCTGGCTTTTTCAAGTCTAATCCAAGGAGCAAGGAGGAGTGAGATAGATGGAATAAAAGAAAAATGGGGAGAGTATGATCACCCTCAAATTATAGCTAGTCAAGAACATAGTTGGAGCACCAAATAGAAAGCAAGATAAACAAATAAAAATTAAAATGCAAATATTTTGATATCTCATATAACACATCTGCTCATTTTCTTGTTCCACCAAAACAACCCACTGCCTCACTCAAAAAGACCAGATGGAAGATGTTATTTGAATTCCTTGATCCTATATATACACTAAAAAACTTCCCAACGGATAATCAAAATAAGATTAAATACACACCAACAAAAATCCATACATCCGCTTCGAAGAATAGATAGTTACATATAGGATAATTCTTATACTTGTCCAGCATTTGTCTCGCCAATTTCGTTTGTCTATCTTCAATTCTCACAGTAATTACATGGTACACATACATGATGACTTTCAATGTTTCCAGAGGTGGCCAGAAGTTAAATCGTTTAGACTGCTATGTACTAGATTTTAATGAAATTTGGTTCAGCATACAAATCGCTCTTCTAATAGCTGTAGGCCCCTTCAGTAACATTACAAACATAATAGCAGACAAAACCTTGATTTATACTTGGGAAAAAGTAACCGAACTTGGAAAACTTGGGATCCAAATTTTCTTTCTCACCGAATAATGTCATCTCCAGAAAGCCAGTCTACAACCCTCATGTTTCTGATTGGTGTGAGCAACTCTGAAGTCAGTCGCACAATATTCCACAACTAGAAGACTTTGATAGAAAGAGTCAAATATAATTCCCATAATCCCAATGCAGTAATATCTTAATTTTAAAAGGAATTCTAAATTTGCTCAGCTTTGCAACAATATGGTATAGTTTTCTGCTTGTGCCCTTCATCAATTGCAGTATCATCCATTCGATAGAAGACTAGTTCAACAGTAACTTTTTTTTTTTCAAATTTTTGATTAAAGAGTGCTGTTCTTTGATGTTGCATAACAAGTCAATGGATACAAATGTGGACCGTATTACATTGGTGTGACTCTGGACAACAATGGTTACAGGATTCAGTTCATACCAAAACAGAAGAGAAAATTTTTCTTTATGCCTATAATATAACCAAAGCCTGGGTAAATACAAGGCATGGAAGCCTCAAATGAATAAAAGATGAAAATCATAACAGCAGACTCACAATGTTCTAGCATTCCTCCCACCTTTCCTACTAATAACCTCACAAAGCCGGCATGGCAATGTGTCAAGGCTGGCAGCACGAGTCTTTCCATAATTGCCCATCACACCACACCTCCTCCAAGCATGGTACTCTGCATATGCGATGGGATCATCTGCAAGGGCCTTCACATATGAAGCCAATTTCTCAAGAGAGCTGAATTTAGATCCATCTATTATAGAATTTGGAGGGACAAAATCCCATACATTGGGAGCACCAAAGTAGATGGGCACTGCACCGGCATCAAGAGCATAATAGAGCTTCTCTGTCACATAGCTATCAGTTTTGGTGTTCTCAATGGCAAGGACAAACTTGTAATGTGACATAGCACAGTGTAGGTGGTTCCACCAAGGAGGGGCTGAGTTATCATCCATTGAACACTCAGGGTACAGGGAGAGAGCCATGTCAAGACCTCCAACATTATTCAGGCACTTACCAAAGGAATGATGGGATACAAGGGAAAGGAAATTTTTGGCAAGTTGGTTCCGCTGGGGAAGGCATCTCGAAGACGACCAGTAAACAAGGCTATCCTGAGAAAGTAATCAAAAGTGAGAGATAAAATTAGTTATTTAATGAAAAATCAGAATGAATGCAATATCTGACAATTACAACAAACATTTGAGCCAAATAATTTACGACGAATTGCACAGTGTATTCTCTAGGGAATAGTTTTTCAAATTCATGCCGATTTTTGTAACCCCAACATACACACCGCATGTGCACTATGGAGTTATTAATCCACGAAGTACCTTTTACAAGGAGAGGAGAAAAAAACATGAAACACACTGCCACCAGTTTCAGGCAATGTACTGCGAAAAGCCATTTAACCAACAGAGCTTCAACAGCTTCAAGCATGACAAGATACTTACTGCTGGAAACAGCAGTTGCAATGAAATCAGGGATATGGAGATACTCAATAACTGTGATAGCAAATATGATAATGTGAAAATGTGGTCGGGAAGGGGGGGTTTGCGGGGGCAACGAAATATCAACATTTTCAAAAAATAAATACGAAATAAGATGGCCTGGAAGAACAGGGGAATCACTAAAATGCAAAGCATAAACAGATAACTTACATTTCTTTTTTCAGAGGACACATGGTAATTCCGATTTTTATGAAACAGTGTGCCCGCATATGTCGATTGAACATCATCTTTGGCATGATAACCAACAAATATGTCTTCAAAGCCTGATGGCTTTCTACTGGCTTCAAGTTCCACATAAACACGAAGAGGATCTCCTCTTCGCCTCTGGCAAATGGAAATTGGATTAAAATGCAAAAGTTATGCTAAAGTGGCAATAAAGCATGCAGACTATTATAAAAAAAGCAGAATGCTGCAAATAAAAATAATCTAGAGAAAGCTTGTAGCTGAAGTCATGAATTCCCCCGCAAGAATCTCTGGAAAATGAGTAAATCATACTTGTTTTACAAGACATCTATGTGACTCCACATTCTACTATATTTTAAAATGAAATTTATTCTGCCAGGCTTTCAAGCCAATCCCTCATAAAATTTAAAATATTGGCATATGTGAACTTCTTTCATCAAATCATATACCCATACAATTGTTAATAATACTACTCGTCACCATCAGGCTATAAGAACCTGTGATTAACCTATCATCATGAGAACAAGCATCCAGGCAGGAAATAAGTTATCAATAAGTTGTGTTGCATAACCATGTGGAATTGAAAGACATACATTTCAGAAGGAAAGATCCTTGAGAACAAATTTATTAGACCCTCCAAATATGGTTATCCTTTACATGCATCCATTCATGGTTCCAATTAGATTCCTCCCGGGCATTTATGAAGAATAATGCCAGCACTAAAATAATGCCATCGCTAGTAGACCTGGAGTGCATCTTGCAAATCCTTATTTAATAAAATTTGTGGGATGGAGGTGCTGGCTTACCAAGTTGATAGTCTTTAAAAGGTGTACCGAGTGACATGGAAAACTTCACCAAGATCTGAGGGATTGGAGATATTAGAAACGGGCTACACTCCATTGTGTATTCCATTGCCATTTATCTGCCTATGGAGAGAGAGTTTGTGTGGGGGTGAGAGAGAGAGAGTGTGTGTGCAGGTGAGAGAGGAGACGAGACTTGTGGGGCTGCCTCCTTAGCAACTCATGTCAACAACTTGTTTGGAGTAAACCACTACTATGATGTTGACATGATTATCATTGATGAAAGTTTGTTCATGACAAAATCTCACACTTGGAAACTATTTGATGAAATTTCGAGAGACAGCATTCATAAATCTCCAAATATCTTGCAGTCAAAAGGGAATATCCAAGGATGTCTCAGAAAAACCATAGAAAGTTTAAGCGGATACCCAGCAAGCTGAAAAACACTACTTATCAAAAAGCTTGAATGCTGGTCAGAGTACCTTCAATGAAGAAGGTGGTTGTCTATAAGCATGTGCATTGATCAGATGTAATGTTCTTTTTTTAATTAAGAAAAAGGTTTGAGTATATAGCATCTTGCTTGAAATGGAGTGGTTGGGGAAAAGTGTGTATTAGCAAAACATTCATCACAGAATGTTAAGCTGGCCCAACCATACACCTTACAATAGGAATTGGAATGTCACAGGATTTGCTAGTTTGTCCTCAGCGAATCCAAGGTGTACCTCCTCTTCAAGTATGTGTCCTTTTACTTTATTAGCAGCAGCATGAATCTTGATAAACTTGACAGGAATACAAACCCTCAGTTCTTTCCTTTTTCTCCTTTTGTTTTAGTTTTAGGTCGAATGCCAAAAGAAGAAAAAATGCAAAATGTGTTGCTCCATATCTTCAACTCAACATCCAAGGCTTCTATATTCCAGCTTAAATGAGTAATATTAATATTTTCCTATCAAGTAACATCGATAGTTGCATCAAGAGCCCTATCGGGTATTTCACAACAAAAAAACTGCCCTTTTAAATTTCAAAAAGTCCATTCTAGTGATATTCTCAAGAAGAAACACAGCATACATTGGCTTTAGAACACATAAATATTTATTTGAGAAGAATATAATAATTTTTATGATTCGACATGTTGGCAGGTTAAGAATACCATAAAAGAGGTTAGGCTTTCTCCTCGACTGGTTTAGATGAATTGTGGTGTGAAAGGAAAATAAGCTTCAAAATCAATGCATCCATCATGCATATGCGAAAATTATTACTAGAAGAAGGGCCAGAATGTACCGGACGGCAAACAAAATAACAGAATATGTAAAAAAAGGGTATGATAGAGAAATTAAAGAGGAAATGTTCTGGCTTACTTTTCTGCCCAATTAAAATGTATAAATCTCTTATTCAACTTACTATCTGAAATCAAAATAACATCAAAATAAGAGTTTCCTGTACCAAGAGATTCAGGATTGCCCCTTTTGGCTGATTGAGTGACACCACCATGTGAAAATAGAGTAAAAAGAACATCCAGACAATGACTTGAAACATATGAAGTTGCAGAAAACTCCTTCAGATGACATGAAGGATGCCAACAACATCACAAAGAATTAAGCAGAAAAACAAGGTACATTTGAAATGAAGGAAATGTTATGATCTCTGCACAAGCCTAATGTGCTGTCTCTTTGCTCTATTAGCATAAGGCAAAGCCCTGAGGAAGCTGCGAAAGGTCATAACCAATCTGAATTTCAGCAATGCACCATCAAATGTCATAAAAATCTGAATTCATGATATCCTTTAGCATCTATGGAGGGTGGATTCACTGTCATGTCATACTATCAAAGGATCAGTGTCATGTGGAGAGTCCTGTAGATCTAAACAACCATGATTGAGATTCCTTCTTTTTGTTTTCTTCGCTTTCATTTGATAGGGTTTTTAATTTGTGTAAAATTATAAAGGAAAAGAAAGTGCTTCTGAACTAGAATTTGCAATATAATAAAAAAAGAATACTGTATTGTTTATGTGATTGCCATATGCTCGCTACCAGTCACATGCATGCTTGATTTAGCTTAAGAAGATCAATCGAACTTACACTGAGGTGCTCAAAACTTGCCTATTTGTTACAACAAGACAATTAAAGCTGAATTACAAGAAAAGGATCCTCGGTATAAGTGTAAGCAGTGGTATGCGGCATATGATGTTAGGACGTGTTGATACTTGGGCAAATATTGAACAGTAACAAAGCTTAAAACAGGGCGGTGTAAATGGGGACGGGATTCAGTCTGACTTGTTGAAGATTTTCTTTTTGTATGCTAGATGTCCGCTCTAATGAATATGTGTTCGAAATTGCCTTTTCTAAATGGGAACCGATTTTAGTGGGACCAGAGAAATTCACAATCATATTTGAAGACCATAAAGCTCGCATGAAACAAAAGCGATCTCTCCTGATATCGAATTCGAAAGAGAAGCAAGGAATCATGACATATTCCAATGAAGAACCAAAATCAAGGGGAACAACAAGAGTCACAACTGAAAGAAGCATATACAAAGAGTGAATTGGTCCGCAAAGCTGCCAAAAAAATAAAAAAACTATGATCTCATCATAAAAATACCTAAAAATCGGCATCACGTTAAGTACTTAAAAATACCTAAAAACTAAGATATCCAAGACTGAGGCCAAATACCTAAAAATTGACGACATTTCTATAGATCGCAGTTATAAAGACGAAAATGAGTTCAAATTCAAAAAAAAAAAAAGGGTGTCATTTTTCGGGGCATTACCCTTCGTGGAGGCGTCACGCTCTCGAACAACAAAGCATCGGGCTTGTCGGCAAGAACCTCAGATTTGGTCCACAGGCAAGTCATCCCGCAGCGGCACGAGTAGAGATTGTCCATATTGTCCGGAATCCAAGTCCACCCCTTCACGAGCACGCTTACGTGATCCATCCCCAGCGCTGTGCAATCCCCACCGTCGACGCTCTGTATCACCGAGGCGTTGGCCGTCCATCCCTTGTACCTCTCCCGGAACCGCGCGCACCCGATCTTGGAGTCCCACCGGGCGAAGGCGGCGGCGAGATCGGTGAAGGGTTCTTTGGGGCGGGAACCCACAGAGCCGGTGGCGGCGGAGGAGGAGACGATGGAGGCGGAGGAGGGAATGGGAGAGGAGAGGGAGGGGAATTCGAGGAAGCCGGTGAGAAGGAGGAAGAGGAGGGCGGCGGAGGCGAGCATCGGGGCGAGGTAATTGATGGGCTTTAAGGGGAGCATAGGGCGCGCGGAGAGGAGGAAGAAGAGAGATGGCCGGCTCTTCTTTCTTCCACCGCCAAGGAGAGAAGGGGAGCCTGGGCAAAGTTCACATTCTTTTTTCTGAGGAGGAAGAGAAGACGAGACCAGAAATTGGACGTTTCGGACTTTAGGATCTGGTTTAAGGTAGGTAGCCGGCGAGGTGAACGAAGGGTGCGGTGCGCGGATCTAGCGAGACGCGAAGCCATTCTGAACAATGCTCTACTAGGCACGTGATATGCACACGAGTGGGGGGGGGGGGACGCCGAGGGTTGACTGTTATTTCTGATAAATATATTTCCACTTTGAGCTGGGTTTTTTTTTTCTTTTCTTTTCTTTTCTTTTCAGATTTCCTTTCCCTTAAAGCACCTATTGATGGTTTCAGTCAGATGCAATGACCTCCCATCCGATAAATACACTCTCCCTTTCAATTATTTTTCTTGATTTAAAAAAAGATGTGCACATAAAGTACTCTCAATGGATGGTATATGAACATGATGTTTTCCAAGATGGTTTGAATACGCTCTTATATGTATCATGTGCACAAGATGTTAAATGAATATGTGTCATTAAGGATGTAATCAATTGTAAACGCTTAATGCATGCAGTAGATGAGCCTATTCAACACAATGTATGTGAAGCATTTCATCAATTTATTCTATCTAATTTGAAAAATAAGTTATTTACAGAGCCACTAAATGTAGTTTCACATTTCATTGATGGTTTTCTCATTCTTTCACAAAAATATTACACGGAGAGGATATTTTGAGAGTGAAGGGTTGAATTAAGATCTGTCATGGATATTATTAAATATTTCAAAAATTTTGAGATTGAGTAGATAAATTATAGATTTCATATAGAGATTAAAAAAAATAGATGATAAAGAATAGGCTGTTTGCATGATCTCCGGAATGGTTTGGTCCAAAATCTATCTTGTTGGATGGGGTGGAGATATGTCGTTTTATTGATTCTATCAACCCAGTAATCAATGATAATCTATATTTATTAGCAGATAAATGCACTTTGATCTATTAATGATATATTGAATCTTTTACAATTTTAATTTTGGATATATGGTTTTATAAATTTTTATATAAAATGCTATAATCATTCATTGTACATAGCATGGTTTTTTTGTCTTGTGCAAAATTTGCTAATTAGCTAAATAGTAATGGGAATGATGAATGACACTCATTATCCCCATGGCAATTCTCAACCCATCAACCGCCGTATCAAACTAGACAATTGAATGTTGATATAATGAATGATTGATGGTAGTACTTATTGCTGCTCATTTTATATTTTGCCTAAATAATCTATCAATTTTTTTAATATCATAACCTTCTTGTTATATATACGACAATAATGGCTCATGAAAGTCTCAGCATTTAAAAAAAAAAAAAAAAAAAACCCAAGATCTAACCTCCCTTTTTCCAAAAACACAAGAAATAATAAAAGTACAGGTGCCCTCATGCTAATTCAGGATCTCAGAATCAAATGCTGGACTGGTGATGATGTAATAATATCAAAAACCTTTCAAATAGAATCACAATCATCCCCATAAGCCTTGGTAACTAGTAGGACATCGTAAACATATAAAAATAATATAACTTACCTACATGCTTGTTAATATGAAAACCATTAATATATTGCATGCATTAAGTGTATACAATTAGCAACATCTCGAACATTGTTCATTTCACCTTTTACCTCTCGAAATAACCTCTCACACCACTTGCTCCACCAGGTAAGACCTCAAGTGGCATTAATCTCCTCTAACTTTTGAGTATCACAGTCTAAAAGTCAAGTACGGAACTCAAGTTTAACAATATTGCACTTATTCTATTATGAAAGTAATCTACGAGTATGATGAAGTTTACCATTGAATCTATGTATTGATGATCTCGAGATATAGATGCACCATGCTCAAGCAATCAAATCCTTGAGTTGAGTAAGCTCGTATTTGAACTCTTCAAAATTGAAAGCTCACGTTTAAAACATCAATAAATAGCTTGGTTTGAAGTGGTTCAACTAAGATGGCAAATTCGTCAATTAGATAACAATTCCAACAAAGATAATTTACAAAATGCTTTATCCAACCAATGCTATATTTGAAGTATATTCTTGTTGGAGAAAACCGACCGGCCTCCATTTGCCAATCAATCTCTGGAACAGTCCGACCGATATCCGATTCTGACCCACCAAATAAATGGACGATCTTGAAAGTGACTACTGACTATATGTCAGCTGAGCAGGCCGATACTACTTTCAATCGACCGACCGAATCTCCTTTGTCGATCCAGATTGATAAGCGGTCGATGTTCGGACTCTATAGACAACAGACTACTTCAACCATCGGTATTTCAGAGTTACTAACCGACAACCGACCCCTGACGCATAGTCGGCCGACTCATTCGAATATATCATAACCATCATGGACGGTTACTCCACTGATATCGCGGCGTAATCCATAGGGACTAATAACCCATTGCAAGATTACCGTCCTGTGATTCTATGCCGCTAAATGCGAGACCATATCTGACAGTTACGACCATCCACTCTATAAAAATGGGGTAAGACAACAGATTCGATAAGTCATTTTTGACGCTGAGCTCTGTCACCGTTCTCATTCTATTATTGTCCAGTCTCCCTCTTTGACTTAAGCATCAGAGGATCCCTGCCAGAGATAACTCCGATCAGTGTAGATTTCATTTTACAGATGCTCGTTCCCGGCGACAGGCGACGAGGGGATTAGCAGTAACAGATTGACGCGCCAGGAAGGGGGGAAGAACAAGAAAGAAACTCGCAATGACGAAAATCAGAGCTCAACGATCAGTGATGATCGGATCGACGAGACACTCTTCCCATCGGGAAGAGGCCCCTCCCCTGCCTCCGATAGCAAAGCCCAGTTCTCCATGCCCCGTGGTTATCACAGATGCTCAGATTACTATGATCGTGCAACAAATGAATGTCCTCACGGAGGCAATCAAAAGCCTCCAACAACAGCAAACCCAGCCACCACAACCGTCGGTGGAACAACCGGTGGCACATACGATGCACTCCAGACACAACCGCCGTCATCCATGGTGATCTCCATCCCCTTCACCAGAGCGGTCGTCTTGGCTATCTTGTCGGGATGAGCCGCAACATTCACGGCGCTCCCGACGCCCCACCCGCAATTCGCGATGTTCTTCTCCTTTCTAGTTGGATCAAGCAAGGAAAAGAAAGCGACCGCGAGCACCATCTGCCTCTCCCTCTAATTCATCGAAAGGATCAACCCCCAGGATCTCCCACCGCCAATGGCTTGAGAACTACAAACGTAAGTTCCAAGAAATCGATCGCCAACTCGTCCAGTTCCAGACGGACGGTCAAAAATCTTCAAATGACTTCGATTTCCATACCGTCCAACCTCTCTCCCGACTTATTTCGGATGAACCGATCCTGAGTCGGTTCAAGATGCCGCACGTGGAGCCCTACGATGGCTCCACCGATCCAGTTGACCATCTCGAGAGCTACAAGGCTCTCATGACGATTCGGGAGGCAACCGATGCCCTCCTCTGCATCGGCTTCCCGACAACACTTTGGAAAACTGCTAGGGCTTGGTATTCCGAGCTTCGGTCGAAAAGTATCCATTCTTTCGGATAGCTAGAGCACTCATTCGTGGCCCACTTCAACACCAGCCGAAGGCCACCGCAAATCTCGGATAATCTCTTTTCGATCAAACGAGGAGAGATCGAAACACTCCAGGATTTCATGGCCCGATTCAACGCAGCTACAGTTGAGGTCAGGGACCTCAACAAAGACATTGCCATATCAGCCATGAAAAGAGATCTGAGGGGGTCCTGATTCACGTATTCACTAGACAAGACTCTCCCTCAGACGTATGCCGAACTTCTGAAGCGTGCATACAAATATATGCACACATACGAAGGAACTTTTGACCGATGTCAGACAAAAGGCAAGGGTCAGAAGAAGAAGAAATAGAAGAAAGAAGAAGCTCCAGCTAAATCAAGTCAGTCACATACCGATGAACGAACTTTACCTCGATGATGGAGTCCGAGACCGAACTACGACAGGTATAACTCCCATACTCCTCTCTCTGCTCTTCGTGCGCAGATTCTTATGGAGATCGAAGAAGCAGAATATCTATGATACCCTCCACAAATGAGAGCACCGTCGAGGGGCCACGATCGGAAGAAGTACTGTCGTTCCATCATGATCATGGTCACGATACCGAATAATGCATTCAGCTCAGGGATGAGATAGAGACCCTAATTTGATGAGACTACCTCGAGAAATATCGGTGGGACCTACCGACTCAATCTCTTGTCGATCGATGATCGACGACTCCAGTCGATTGAGGAAGCTGTGAATAACCAACCGACTGTGGGAGTCAGGAACATGATCTCCAGACAGCTGGATCAGGGGGCAACTTCCGATGAGGAGTTGATGAAGCGACTGCAGCTCCATAATGTAATAACTCCTTTGAAAGATGATGTTCGAGGAATTCAAACTCCTCACTACGATGCTGTTGTTATTTCGATAATTAGCTAATAAGACTTCTTTCCGAATACAACCACTCGGAGAATCAACTACTTCGGTGTCGATTATATTTCGATCTTCTTGCAAAAACTGACATCCCGACTGTGATTTTAAAGCGACACCGAATATACTTCGGCTTTTACTGTAAAAACCTGAAGATCGACGATCTTGACACCAAATATACTTCGTCTTTCACTGTAAAAGTTAGAGGATCGACTATCTCGACACCAATGACATATCGGTTCTCCCAAAGAATCGATCTATCAACTTCAACTGGAGGCTAGCGTTGGCGACGCAGATCCTCTCTACAAAAGTCGCGTTGCCCCCATGGTCAGCTCTCCATTGAAGCAGCTGGCTAATTTGTCGACTTAATATCAACTAAGAAAGGCAAAATACCAAGATGACCAAGGTCGGATTCGGACTACACCGACACGGCCATGGCTGGTCGAGAGATTATCAACATCAACGGGATGCCAGCGCTGACAACAAAGATCTCCTCTACAAAAGTTGCACTGCCCCATAGTCAGCTCGCGATCCAAGCAGCTGGCTAATTTGCGGACTTAGCATCAACTAAGAAAGATAAAATACCAAGATGACCAAGGTTGGATTAGAATTATACCGATATGGCTACGGTCCGATGAGGAATATTTGGCTTGCCACCGTTTATCAGACAATGCGATGTATGAGCCCAACCAAAGTTCGGATGATGGATATTCGACTTGCCATCATTATCTTAACTAAATACGTCGGACACCGCTCGACTAGTAAATTCCACAAAGTCTGCGAAATAGTCGGATCTACAATTTACTTCAGAGACGGATCAACAAGCAAACGTTACAAATTCGATGACACAAGAAAGTATTTCAGAAAAGAACTTTTGTTATCAAAAGAGGAGTTACAAAATTGGACCAGAGTCCGATCATACAAAAAGAAAAATCAAAAGCATCGACTAATCTTCATTCCACTGAAGAACTGGCAGGTCCATCTTGGATCGGCATCTCTGATAAATTTTGCCTTCCAGCTTGGGAACGGTACGAATCGGATCAAACTGCGAAGATGGTTGGCCGATCATACTGCCCGACCAACCATGCTAATAGCCTGATCCACTTCTACATGAAAAATGCGATCAACGACCGCACCCTCCTTGCTGAAGCCTGACCTGCAACTAGAGCTAGAGGCGAGCTTCAGATTTTCGTCCACCAATGAAAATGACTTTGATCATATAGCTGAGACGGAGATGCGGGATACATAGAAATAGATTGTCGACCCCACCATCGGCACTAGGAGTAAAAAGGACATCGGCCTGAAGCACGATGCCACTTCCAAAATCGACTAAAGGTCAGACCCCATAATGGAAAAGCCTCCGAGTCCAACAGAGAGTCGTCGGCGGAATCCACGATCGACCACCCTTTGTGACAACCTCACTCATCGAAAATACTCAAAGAATCTGGACTGAGGAAAGCGACAAAAGATGATTTCCACTCAAAACTTGCTCTCTAACAGAGCCCTCTTTCCAGAAAAGACAAAATGAGAATGTGTACCTGACTAACAGAGCCCCTTTATATAGAGAAATGCCCGACGGATCGGATGAAAGCGGTCAGATCGAAGCCATGCCAGGTGACGATGCGTGGCAACATCTGAGCCCATCACCGGCCCGATGGTTCGATGTACTTGCACCAGATTGAACCACATCACCTCCATCCGCGTAAACAACTCCGACCCAATAACGTCCTGACACATGACGAAAATCTACAAGCCAGAGTTGAATCGCATGACGCCGGTTCGTCTTCCCGATATAACGACTGACGCCGGCTCACCTTCCGCAAACGATGCCTGACACTAGATCTCTCTGTCGATACAATAGTTCAAGGACGACAAAGGGGATGATCGGTTGTATTCCGGAGAATGTGGCGACAAAATTGAGACTCGATATGATGGATAACCATTCTTTTCGTCCAAAGTGACCGACCACGTAGCTACACACGCGATGACTCGCCATTTGGACTCAGAAGTGGGGGGCAACTGTTGGAGAAAATCGACTGGCCCCCATTTGCCGATCAATCTCCGGAACAGTCTAACCAACACCCGACTCTGACCCACCAAATAAACGGACGATCCTGAAACGACTACCGACTATATATCGGTTGAGCAGGCCGACACTACTTTCAACCGACCGACCGAACTTCCTTTGCCGATCCAGATTGATAAGTGATCGATGTTCGGACTCTACAGACAACAGAGTATTTCGACCGTCGGTATTTCAGAGTTACTAACCGACAACCGACTCCCGACGTATAGTCGGCCGACTCATTCAAATATATCATAACCGTCACGGACGGTTACTCCACTGATATCGCGGTGTAATCCATGAAAACTAATAACCCATTATGAGATTACCGTCCTGTGATTCTACGTCGCTAAATGTGAGACTATATCCGACGGTTACGACCATCTACTCTATAAAAAGGGGGTAAGGCAACAGTTTTGGTAAGCCATTTTTGACGTTGAGATCTGTCACCATTCTCATTCTATTGTTGTCCAGTCTCCTTCTCTGACTTAAGCATCAGAGGATCCCCATCAGAGATAACTCCGATCAGCATGGACTTCATTTTGCAAGTGCTCGTTCCCCGCGACAGACGAATAGGAGATTGGCAGCAACAATTCTTTATATTATTCTATACTAATGTTTTATTATAATGAAAACTCAGTTATTTTAGGCTCTTGATGCGGAAGGTTCGCCACATACACATTTTTAAATGTTATTCACTACTTTCAAAGTCACATATATTGCATACCTACAATACCAATTAAGTGTCAGGATAGTAACAAATTGGATATGAGTGGAATAGGCTATCATTGATACTTTCTCCATGTCTATCTTGGAACAGCATTGAAAGAGCTAGATGAGGTGGATTAGATGGATTGAACCAGATAAAGACATAATTTTTTTGGTATAAGTTTTTTTTTTTTTTTTTTGAGATTTATGAGGAGTTATATATATCAAAATCAGTTCATGGTTGATTTTATTATTATCTATACTTGCTTTGGATCAGATGTAGATCGGATCAAATCCGTCCTATTAAAATTGGGTAGGTAGCTGATGTGATGCAGTAAATTACCATCCCCATTAAGAACCCTAGAAGAGCATCAACGTTATATAGATCACGGCAATAACACAATTTCAAGTTACGTCCTGCGTTCCCCTCTCTTGGGAGACATCCGATAAAACCCGGTGCCATTCTTTGCTCGCGCTTCCGACAGAGACCATAGCGACATGCCTCCCAAGAGGAGGCAGCAGCAAAAGGCGAAAGCCAAATCGGACGCGAAACCCGCTCCGAAGCTCCAGATATCGGCGGATAACGAGCGCCGCCTCCGCCGCCTGCTCCTGAATACCGAGAGGCCGGCACCGCCGCCGGCGGCGGCCCCCGCCCCTGCTGACACCGCTTCGAGAGCTCAGAAGGCGAAGAGGCTCCGAAGCATCTACGACAAGCTCTCGCTCGAAGGCTTCTCTTCCGATCAAATCGAACAGGCTCTCTCTGCTCTCAAGGTTGTCTTTTCTTATGTACATTTTTTTTTTCCTCCTCATATCACGAGCTTCCCTTTCTCAACCTTGGGTGCAAGAAATACAAATTGATCCATTTGATTATTTCTAGCTTCTAATGCGATTAGATAAAACGCAAAGAGTACGAGAACTTACTTTTGGTTCTTGTCCATATGGTTTCAAGAAACACTGTTTATTTTTCTCTGGATTTCTTTTAACTGTTAACGCGATTAAATTTATGTTAAAGAGGAAAGATTTAGCTAGGCACGTTCTTTTGATTCTCGCGAGTTTTGGGTTTTTGAAACTCAACACGATCGAAGTTTCTTGACATGTTTTGATTTGATCAACTGTATTTTGAAATTGTAATGCGATTGCCATGCATGGTACGGTTCTGTTTACATGATCACAATCTTCTGGTTCATGAATAGGGATTTTATCTGAATTCTGGGTCCAAGTAAGATTCGGGCTTAATTGATTTCATTTTTGTCTCCTTTGCCGGTTGTTCCATTGTATTTTTTGTGCATTTTCCCAGATTGTTTCAATGATGAGAAGCTTCCTGATTAAGGATTTTAACCTGGACTCAATTTTCCTGAAAAACTTAGCGGCTGAGATTTCTTGAAACTCTTTAGAGTGATCAATTTTCTTTAAAGAGTAAAATGCCGAGCAATGTACTTGGAATTTAATATATATGTAAAACAATTGTTTCTGTAAATCATAGGAGGGTGCAACGTTTGAGACTGCTCTAGACTGGTTATGCTTTAATATTCCTGGAAATGAGCTTCCTCTGAAGTTTTCAAGTGGGGTTTCTTCATCTACTCACGAAGGTATTCATTCTTTATGCTATGCTGTGACTAGTATATTTCTTTCTTTTTATTTACTTTTGGCTGATGTGAATGAGTACCATCTTTAGTTCTTATTCTATTCTTTTCGTGTTCTTTTTTTTTTTTTTAAATAAACTACTGCACTGTGAAGGAATCAACATGGACTGCATCTGTTTCCATTTATCTTAGTTTTTTCTGCAACATTTTGATGTGCATCTAGTGATTTCTCATACAGGGGCAGAACGATCAGTTAAAATCATATCTACAGCTCGGGATGATTGGGTTCCTCAGCAACGTCTACCAGATGAAACAAAAAAAGGCATGCCTGGAGTTTCTATTGTAATTAAAGCACAACGTAGTGAGGAGTCTCTAGATCTGGGAAAATCATCACATAAGGACTGGATACGACAATACATGGAACAACAGGAAGACAAGGAACAACAGGAAGATGAGGAACAGCAGAAACAGGTATATGGATCACTTCAATATGTTGTTGTAAGGGGGTTTCTGAATAATACATATATCTTTTATGAGTGACAACATCATTGGCCTTGCATGATGTCTATAAGATAGAATTATTGCATGTTCTATTATGTGTTTTGGATTTAGCATAATTAAGATTTTCTGAACCGGTCGCTGGCCGGTATGGTATGGTACCGGTTCGGTACCATACCGACATACGGTATGACAGGCGTGCCGGTCAAACCGGCGCGTCAATTTTTTTTTTGTTTTGTTTTTTTAAGGAGTATTTAATAATTTTTTTTTATTTTTTGAGAAATTTTGATTAATAAAACTATTCTTTGATCTCAAATTGTGTTTTTAGGAAGAATAAGTATCCAAAAACAATGCCACATTTTTACGAAGTAACAAATAATTCAAAGGAGAGGCAAGATGTTTAGATTGACAGTCCTGATAAGTTGGCAGCCCTTTTTCTCTTTCAATTTCATGAAATATATCTATGATCTTGCAATTCTTTGATCACTTTTTAACTAGCAATATTCGAACTATAACTAGCGATATCCGAACTACAGAGTCTGAGGTACTTCCATAATTCTGATGTTTATATTTAAACTAATGTTTGTATCACTGAAAAAATACTTAAATCAATACGGGAGCTAGGATCTACAAAGTTTGAGGTACTTCCATGAATTAAAAAAAAAAAAAAGAGAAAAAAAGTGGAAGAACGGGAGCTAGGATCGAATACGTACCTCTAATCAAGCTTGATCGCACGTTTTCCAACCATTCTCGAAATGGAAAAAGGACGAAAGATGCCTCTGCTACGTCAAAATAACAGAGAGGAAGCCTTTCGGCTTCCTCTCAGGCCTTTCCCCCTCTTAAAACAGCTGAATCGGTCGGTTCGGTTCGAAACAGGGCCGAACCGCCCGGTTCGATCCCAATATCATCGGGTTCGGGTCTGAATCGGACGGTTCACTAATTTTTTATTTTTTTTCTTTGCCGGTTTTCATGGTCGAACCAGGCCGTTTGGCCGTCGGTTCGGTTTGGAACGCCCCGAACCGGGTGGTTCGGGACGGTTCCGAAAACCATGAGCATAATAATAGTCTCACTTAGCTCAAGCTTTAGCAAAGACATTATAAAGCCCACCAAGCAATTCATAAGGTTTTGGGTTAGTAATGTTTAGTAAATGACAGTAGTATATTTATTTAAAATGCGAAGAAAAATCTGGAGTGGTGAAAACCTTCTCTTCTTGTTTCTATATCTATAGCAATTCACAAATCTTGTTGCTCCATGTCTTGGGATCATCTATCCAGACCCAAATTTTGCTCCCTTTGCTTACAGCAATACATACCATATATGCTAACCTTGCTTTATTTGTTATACTTTGCCCATCTATTGTGCAAGGCCTAAAACTCTTCTCTTTTATTAGAGTATGGAGAATGGTTTGCTGTACTGCCCCATATCGCTCGGTACGGGGCATACCGGACCAGTACACTGTATTGTCTTGCACTGACACTACTGTACCAATACTATAAAAGGATTTTATCAGTATAGGGTCTATTACCGAAACGGCGAACTATGGAGTATTAGAGTAGAAAAAAGAAAATAAAATGACTATGGAGGATCATAAACCTCCATATAGGTGATTGTGGCTTGTACTGGTGTCACTTAATGCAGCAATAAATCAAGCACAAATTCTTTGCGATTTTTTCTTTTTGCTTCATTTCTTAATCTTTTCTGAAATCCATTAGTTTCACATTCATTACCATAGTTTGATTATATCAAGTTAAACATGGCACTTCACCTGTTTTTCATTGTTGGATCATATCATTGTTTTTCCAAAACATTGCTTCATCTTTTTGAAAAGCCATCGTCTTCTATGTTTGACACCTAGGCTCCTTTTGACACTGAGAATGTCCCAGACAAATTTATTCTATCAGTTGTCTTGGACTTGTCAGATATTTAAGTTCTAATCCAGAGTGGCCCATACTCAATTTCAACTTGAGTTATTTGCAGCATGGCTGGCAGTATTATCCCTTATCAGCATATTATGCATGTAAATTGATTTCATTTGGCAGTATCTTCCTTCATTAGCATATTGTATTATTTTTTTTCTTTCTTTTTTTTTTTGTTTAAATAAGTTTCATAGAAGTGAGAAAAGGACAATAATTTGCAAGATCTGGCATTGCATAAAAAATTGAAAAATTTAATTTTTTCCTGCCATTTCTGATTATATCTTTCAACACTTTGCTATATTTTTATTTTTCTGCTGATATATGACTTCACACCGCAAATGATGTTTCTGATGTCCGCATAATATTTTTTTCTTAATGCAATGTTTTTTTTAAAATTGATTTCATTTGGCAGTATTTTCCCTTATTAGCATGTTGTATTATATATATATATATATATTTTAAAAATCAATTTCATAGATGTAGAAAAGGAAAATAATTTGCAAGATCTGGCACTGCATAAAAAATTGAAAATTTTAAATGTTCCCTCCATTTTTGATTATGTCCTTCAACACTTTGTTGTAGTTTAGTTTTGTGCTTCTCTATGACTCCACACCACAAATGATGTTTCTAATGTCTGCACAATATGTTTTCTTATAATTTTCAATTTATTCCTCAATTAGTATTTATATATTTTATCAAAGCTAGATGTACTTTAGTTTAACATTTTTTTGTATCATTTATACAAAGCACCTAATATGGGTGGTGATAGAAATCTTTTTTTTTTTTTTTGGGGGGGGTGCTTCATGGTCCTTGGTTTGTTATATTCTATGCGAAGCCTGTCAAATATTGCTAGATCTATTACAGGATCAGTCAAATTATATAAATAAATGCTGAAAACTTGGTCAGGATGAAAATAAGTCATAATCTTTACAGTTGTCAAGGTGGTATGTTTAACCCATCGAATTCAGATGGTTAATTGTTGATACTGATGCAGGCTGATATTTCCACCCATCGAGTGCTCTGTGCACAGTTTCATACATAACCTTACATTTTGATGGCAATATTTCTATCTTTTAAGTTGTTGACACCATTGCATATAACAGATGTTCATATATTATCAGTTCAAAGTTCAAACATCAGATAATTATTTAATAATTTTTCACAGTTTTTTTTTTTCATGCTAGATATGTTAAAGGTAAAGCATCTTTTACCACCATTCGTGTTTACCTGGTGAAAATTTTATGTTTTAGTAAAGGGATGTGCCATGGCTTCCACCTTCAATACTAAGATAGATGGCATCTCCATGAATTCATCGTTTGGTATTTGGCTTCAACAACTTAGTGCATGTATGTTGTGTGTGCCTGCTGCAAATTTGAATGGAATTTCTGAAACAACTAGCATAGGTTTCTTGGGGGTTCATATAATTTTGTTTTCGTTTTTATTTTTTTACTTTTTGTTGTTACTGATTCATATGGTACTAGGAGGATGATCCGAACTCTCGTGCTGCTTCCATTGCTAAAGAATACCATCATGCAATGTTGGGAGCTGTAGAAGCTAAACGGAAAGGAGACAAGAAAAGTCAGGACCAGTTTGGGAAGATTATCAGCAAACTCAAGCAGGAATTATCTATACTAGGTTTTGCTTTGTAGTCTCTTATCTTAAGCTTCTTGGTTTTCACTTCTGAATGTTCCTCATTAAAATTTTTCTTGTGCAGGACTATCCCATGACATTTTGATGTCAGGGCCGCAGGATGGGTTTTCTTATAGATCTTCAGAGGAAATATCATGTGATTCCACAACCTGGGTATCCAATGATTCAAAAACACAAGATAGTGCAGGTGATCAAGTAGATTTTGCTGCAGATGAAAGCAAACAAATAGTCAATACAAATATAAGTGAAAGCTTTAGTTTGAAGGAAATTAAGCATGCCAGTGGTCATCGGGATAAAGCTGTTAGTGAGGATGGTGAAAGCAACGAGGAACAGGAGTTAGAACTTGATAATCTATTTTCCGAAGATTTGTCTTCTGGTGCAGCATTACCCACAGAATTCATGACACAACAGAAGAATGATAAATTGCCACAATTTATATATGGGCATAGTTTAGGGAATATTGATGAAATATGGAAGAAGGTAACTGTTTTTGATGTTATTCTGGTTTTAGCATGTCTAAGGAGTCAGGGACAGATAATGATAAGTAATTATCACATCTGCAAACTGGTCTCTACACAATCTGCAAACCCGCCTGCCCCCCCTCTCCCTGCCACCCTGTGCACTGGCTCTATCCCTCCTTCTCTCTCTCTCTCTCTCTCTCTCTCTCTCTTACTGGAAAAGGCTATTCCCTACCCGTTACCCTAAACCCACCCCATCCCTACCTAGGCAGGACCAGGCCCTTGGGCAGATTGAGCCACTGCTTGCAGAACTGGGATTATATGTATGTGGGGGTACAATCAAGGGCCAATGTCCTTCTGAATCGAATCTCCACCCCTTGCTTGGCAAGGTTTGTACCATCTGAACCAAGGTTTGGTGTATGCATGTGCTAATGTTATGCAATGTTTTCCTCATTACAGGGAGACCCAGGAAGAATCCCTAAGGCCATTCTGCAAAAGTTGTGCCAGAAACTAGGTTGGGAACCACCCAAATACGGTAAATTATCTGAAAAAGGCGACAAGTTCCTATATTCTGTTAGTGTATTGCGTACAGCAACCGGCCGAGGTAAGAGCCGGAAGGCTGGAGGTTTGATTACCATCCAACCACCCAATCTGGATGAAGCCTTTGGTTTTGTTGAGGTACAGTCTCTCATTCAAATGATATTTTCCAAATTCCATCAGTGCTTAATCTGTAAGTTACATCTGGAGAATGGTTTTCTTGCAATGCCGCTTCTCGCTTATACATTAATGGAGACAATTGTTTATCTATCATGCCTTCTAAGGGCGACACATTCCAAAAGAATCTTATCCTATATATTTCTTTAAGTATTACTGAAAACAAAATGGATATATGTTGATGATGCTCTATACCTGACCAAGGATGCAATTTAGCTCCCATTTGTTTACTTATCATGTTCATAATTGCTACATCGACCATATTCTTTAACTACCATGAAGTATGCTGAAAGAACTTTCTCTCCATTTTTAAGTAACCTTTTATAAACAGCCATACTTACTTTCCAGGATGCACAGAATAAAGTAGCAGCTTTTGCCCTTTGCCAACTTTTTCCGGATCTTCCACTTTCCCAAATGCTTAGAGAACCATACTCTTCATTTGTTTCAAAATGGCAGAAAGGTAAGATTTATTTATTGGATGCCATATATTTTTTTTTCTTCAGATCTGTTGAGGGCTTTTATTTTGGCACTCTTAATTTTTTCTACTTCAAACATATGAATGGTCAGATGAACTCTCAACCAAACTGGAAGATAGCGAGGATATTCGTAGAGCAGGCTTCGTTGATTCATTATTGAATGTTGATACATCGCAGCCAATGATTTCCATGGATTCCAATATTCTTTCTGATGGTGAAAATATGATAGAACCCCAAAAGTTAGAAGGAGCTTGTGATGATCCCTCTGGAAAAGGTAAATTCATGTCATTAGCTTATACAGGTAACTGTTACTGGGGAGAAGTCATTTTTTATTTCATGGAGTTATTCTTAGAAATCAAGATGAAGAAACTATTGATGTTAATTATGGAATGTTTTACGAAATGTAGAGTCTTTGCTGTTTTTGTTGGCCTCTTGTACCAGGAGTCTTTTGTTTCTTTCTATCCAATTCATTTATTATTATTTTTTTTTCATCACTTCTTTGGAACTTTCCTGGAACCTTTTTTTTGTTTTATGTTCGTTATCAAACCTCTTGGGGTTCCTTGCACTTATTCTTAGCAGAGGATATTTGTATGGGTTTTTAGTGTTGGGGTTGATCTATCAGAGTTGTATTTGGATGTCTTCCTAGTTCATAGCATGTTTATTAGTCTGCATGATGATGAATTGATGATGATGATCACCTCATCTCACCGACAAAAAACATGAAACAAAGTGGGATTACAGAAACATGTTTCAGCCATCCAGATGTCATCAACGAATGTCACAAAGTGATGCTCCTTCAATATGGTCTATGTTACTAGCTTGTAAGAATATACAACTTCTTTGATTTGCATTATTAAAATTAATGTCACAGTAGTGATTTAATTTTATTATTAAATCTATTATGTAGTTATGTTAATAATATTATATACTATATTAATATTATTCTACTAATGCTCTTGGAATGCTGTATGAAAACTAAAATTATTTAATTATTTTAGGTAAAAGACCTAGAGTAATTTTGGCCTTTTCACTCAGATTAATATTATATCCTTGTTGGCTGGAATTTTCTACCTAGGGTGACAATCTGCTTCAGAATCTTCTTGGAATCTCAAACATGCACTAGTTTAGCAGGCATTTCCTTACTAAAAGTGTTTCCAAACTATCCACTTCCTTGCACCCGCATGGGTGGCCGCTCCTGCACCCGCTTCGCCACTCTGCTTCTGATTTTGGTAACCAAGATTTCAGCACTATACTTCCCTCGCTCAAGTAGAAAAATCCAGGTTTAACTGAGTTGCAGTGGTACTGATCAGAATAATTTAACCAGGGTAATCAGGACTCATAGATGGCTATTTGGCCAGATAATGGGCTGTACCATTGAGTGATGATTCCATCCTTGTTTCTGAAATAAATATCAGATCTATTTCTTTTTTAATGGATGATGTGAGTTCCATCCCTGGGTCAGATCACATCAGGTGGTATTGTGCTATTTAAACATGTGTCATGGAAAGCTTTCTAAACAAAAAGGAATATGGAGAGGTTGTCATAGCTAATATAAACGTGCACTTATGTAATTACTGCTTCAACAGTTTAGTTCTTTTTTTGGTTTGAAGAAAAGTCATTGTCAAGTTGCTCAAAGAAGAAAGTCTTAAACATCTTTTAGAACTGGAAAGTTTACAATGTATGTCCTATAACCTATTCAAAATAACACTAGTCGTTTACTACTTCCTTTGGAGGTATGGCTTTTACAATGTATGTCCTAGTTAAAATAGCACTCATTGTTTAATGCATCCTTTGTAGGTGGGGCAATCTCTTAAAACTTTTTCTTTCTTTCTTTCTTTATTTTTTGGGTTGAGAGAAAGGGAGGGAGATCACCTAGGCCACACTACTTGGGGATGCACCATTGAAGATTCGAACTAGAACTTCTGTTAGCTAAGGAGAGGTGTATGACCACTGATGTAAGCCCTAGGTCATCAACTTTCATAGATCATTAATGTTTTTTTACCAACAATTATTATAGATTTTTGAATACGTAGTTGTTTTCTGTCTAAAAATAAAATTGTGGTGGCTTTCGGTGCACTTGACACTAAAAGCACGAGGTTCCTTTCTCTCAAAAAAAAGAAAGGGCCTAAAATCTCTTTCATGAAAACTTTTCCCACGTGCAAACTCTGCCAGATTGCATCTGGATTTTCTTTACTTATGAGTTGCTTTATGTATCTTTTGCAACGGAATGATTCGCAAGTTCTCAAAGAGATGGATTTTGCACCTTTCCCCCTTTAGGAATTCATTTTGTTTACATGAGTCCAAATATTTCTTTTATTGCTAAGGATATTTATTCTTATTTGATTCCATTCTAGATTTACCTACTTAAGTTAGTAAACATGATTTGAAGTTTTAGAATTGTGAAAATATAGTACCTAAGACACTCATGGTTGGTTATATATGTTAATGAATTAATAATTTATGAATGGGTTGTAAATAACATCTAGTATATCAGAAAGTAGGGATTTAGGACATGTTAAGCAATTCTAAACATGTTATCTAATGCCTACTCCAACTTTAAGGCTTTTCATCGCACCTTCCCTTTCCAGGTGTATGTTGTAACTAGCCATAACCATCAAGCATTGTCCCAGCTATTTGCTTTTGGCTTTATGGTTCCCCATTTGTTTGGCATTCCTCATAACTCCCAGGTGCATGTGGTAAGCATGGGACATGATATGCCCAAAAAGTATTGGTGGTCCCATGAATTATGATACACGTGTTCCACAAGTTCATTTACAATTCCTTGTTATAGTTGTGGGCCTTGTGGCTTATATTTACTGTTATAGGTGATGATCATATTGTCATCAAGCTTCCCTTTGACTATGGTCATAGGCTCATAGCTGTACCTCCAACAAGGAGTTGGATTAAGTCTCATGGGATCCATAAATGACTGAAGTATTGATGCAAACGTGAGGTTGCAAAAACTAAAATTTCAATTAAAACCTTTTGAAACTAGTTAATTTTTTTATGCTTTGAGAATTCTGGAGAACTTCAATCATAATAAGCAATATAGCAAATAAAATTTCAGTAAGAAAGTGATAGTAAAATCCAACTAAGAGCGACACAAAGATGATGGGGAGCACACCATATAAGGAACAATAATATAACTCCACTAAACTGCTTATAAATGTTCCAACAAAAGTAGTAAGTTTGATCCTATCGGGCATAAAACTTTTAGTTTTTGGTTGATTCAACAAGGGCTGATGATAGTGGAGGGATGGCTGAAAAATAATGATACCTGGGATAAGGAGAGGTTAGTATTCAAGAGGGACAACGGTGTACCGATCGTGTGACTGCGGGGGATCCATGGTTGATGAGGATAGTGGCCACACCACGGGTAGAATTTCAGCAACAGGGAAAAGAAGGAAGAGAGGGGCAGCAGTCTGGAAGAAGTGTTGACAAAGAGCAAGAAGCCAACCACGCCGCGAGGAAGAAGGGACACGGTCAATAAGAGAAAGGAAGAAGATAAGAGGTCAATAGAAAATTTCTGTTCTTCAAAAATCTGTCCTCCTAGGTTTCAAAGATTGGATATTTATAATGCCAAAAATCAGTCTCATATTGATTTCTATTGTCTCTTTATTTTTCAAGGCAGCACTGCATTAAAAATCAGCTTGTCTCTTCCTTTTTTAAGGCAGCACCTGCATTAAAAATCAGCTTGTCTCTTCATTTTCCAAGGCAGCACTTGTATTAGTTTCTTTTGTCTTTTCGTTTTCTTCAAAGCATGGACTCCAAAAGGTCACAAGATGAAAGAGAAGAGGAGGCACTAACTTCAGCCCCTTACTCCTTCATTTTCTCCAAGGCACATGCTCCAAAAAGTCATAAGGTGCAGAAAAAGAGAAGATATTAATTTCAACCACGTTGGTTTTGGAGGTAATTTTGGTGGATAATAGGTTTAGGTTAGCCGAACCAACTAAAACTAATTATCTTAAGCCCGAATTAGACACAAACTCACAAAACAAAAGAAGATGGCATGAAATAAAATAAAAACGATGATCACGGCACTAGTGGCTGCATCAAGTATACCTTGATTTGCATTCATTATGCACGAAAAAAACTTCCTGCCATATCATGGTTCATATCGAAAATTCTATGAGAGTTTTAGGTTGATATTCACTGTCCCACTTGTTCGTCATGGTATCAGTGTCCCACCTTTGACATTTAATAAGGACCATGAGGTGTTAGACATGGAGGGATATGTGGGTGATATCAAGACTTCAAAAACGCCTTCTTGTGTATTTCTTGATCTTGCTTTTATATATTCTTATATTCACATGAATATTCAATACCTGTTATCTTGATATCTATTGCTTGTTCCCTGTGGCAGCCAGTATGTGTTCCTTGTGTTGCTTTTGCTTATAGTTTATTAAGATTATATGTGATGTTTCTTCTTTAATTTGAGTAGCATGTGTATGCATGTATTTATCTATGTATGCACTGCATACATATATATGTGTATAATATATACAGATCATTTCATGTCATTGCGCTTCTCTTGTTAAATTGACAAGCTATAACAAGATCAGTTTGTGGGTGATACATGTATGTGGTTCAAATTAATTGACCATGGTCATGATGCAGTAATATTGATAAGTTGGCGGGCATGTTCTTCAGAGGGTCAAGTTGTAAAATTTGTTATTGATGCCAGTACGATATGGAGGCTCTGTACACTTCCATACCAACACATCGTACAGATACCCTGCCGAATCCAAAAGTGTATCATGTGCTGGTATGACGATATACCATACCGTACTATACCAGTAAAGGACCCAATAAAGGGACTTAAAAAATTGTTCCAAGCTCTGAACTTCTTGCTTTCTTTATTTCATATGCGATCAAATGATCATGAGTTGTTTCTCTCTTCATTTTATTGGTCTTAAATGTACTTGAACATTCCTATCTTCCTTGGTATGTAATGAAGTTCCATTATCGATTACTTTTTCTATTGGTGTCTTGTTTGTTTATTTTATTTATCTATTTATTTTATTGTGTGCATGTAGGAATGGATTCTACTGAAGAAGCAGCAAGCATTTATTTGCAAAAAGAACTAGAGAGTAAAATGAAGCTGCCGAAATACATGGTATCTGCTTGCCTGACAAATATTGTCACTGTGCTAGTATATTTTTCACACCCTTGCAACCTATAGTCCCTAATGTCTATCTACAGCTTTTCTACTAACTATACACCAGTATATCAATGTGTAATTGCGCATCTGCAATGAGATTTGCAAAATATGGCCCTTGACACTTACTTTGATCAATGGCCTATATGCCTCTTAAAATTTCAAGTCACAAGTTTAATTCTGATCGTTTGAGAGCTCTATTTCATTCATAATTCATATTTTTAATGCAGAAAATGCTGGAAGCTAGGGCTGCTCTACCCATAGCTAAGCTGAAGGATAATTTCCTACATTTGCTAAAGGACAATGATGTGATTGTTGTTTGCGGGGAAACAGGTTGTGGTAAAACGACACAGGTATATTTTATAATTATTTTTCATTTTGATGCTTAAGATGATGGTTATGATATTTTTTAAAAACATACAGAGAAATTTCTTGTCCAGGGAAACATGCAATTGAAATACAACAAGGAAAATTGTGAAAAACTTCCCTCTGGATAGTTGAAATCATTTCCCCAGACAGGGAACATTCCATAAATACATGAAAAACCTTAATCCTTGGGAATTAACATGACAGTGATCTTTTCTTGCTATCATGATAGTGAAAAACCTTAACTTCCTACTTTTTACTCTCAAAAATCCTGAAAGGCCTTATCCAAAAGGCTTCCGAAATCATAATAGGAAACGTAAATGTGCGAGCATCCACTGAAGTCTCTGAAGGATTAAATGTCTCCCATTTTCTGAAACATTATTGGCTTGTGGGCAGCATCAAGTAAGATCGAAGGGATTAATGAAAGTCATCTAAACTACAAAGTAAATGGTAGTGCTGGAAGGATGCTTATAGTTGTTCCCCTTTCTATGCTGTATGTATCTTTGATGCTGTTTCATTGACATGAAAACACATTTAAGAGATTTCATAAGGTATGATGTTAGAATGCAACATGTGGTGTAAAAGTTAGGAACATATTTTTTTCAATTTTAAAAGAACTATATAGAGAGGTTTATCAGAAAGATATGGGTCTTGGTAACATGCCTTCACGGTATCCACCAACAAGTTTGGGCATGTTTTTTATGCTGATGGATGGTAAGCGTGTTCATGATAGATAGTGCAGACTATTGATTCCTAAGAGCAAAATAGATGACACATGAAACCTTTGTCAGAAGTTTAGTATGGTTCTAACTTCTAATTGACAATTTATTGTTAAGAATCCTTGTCTAACATGGAAATCACACGGCTGATGTATTTTCTCCTTTCGCAACTAGCACCATCAAAGCTGCCAGGCTGAGGAACAATAACAAATTTTGCAAGATTTCTGTGTTGCTTGGGTATTTCTCTTCATTGTTTCAACTACTAGTCTATACCTATTGTTGGTCTCCATTCAGTAGCTTGGAAAAGGATCCTTGTGTAATATCACCATGCCAAATATTGATCAAGTAACAAAGAAGAGCCAATATTTAGCCCAAGATTCGCTCTGCCAGTTGTCCTGCCATGTACAGTGCATATTGTGCCATATTGGTACTGAACTGATATTTTGTACTGGGGTGTATAGAGTGTCGATATGCCGAACTAATACTGGCATTATACCAACATGGTACCTGTATGAGTATCAAAACCGGTATTGCAAACCTTGTTTTAACCCTACCAGGTGAAGTGACAATGTTGTAATTGTATTGTTCAGAGAAATTCTTGTAATTATTTGGCCTATAATATCTAATCATGTGCCTCCTCCAGTTAAATGGCATACCCCCCACTCTACTAAATTTTCAGTTCTATAGCAAAGTGTTATGTGGAATTTTTCGAATAAGATATGCCTCTTCACAACTATAAAATAATTATAGTTTCTTTGCTTTATGATGCCTCTTTTGGGGAAAAAAAAAATCCTCTCACTCAAGGATTTGTACCATGATTAATATCACTATCACAACTTTAAAAGTAACATTACAAAGATTATGTTACCCACTTCCCACTAGAATTAAAGCCTTCTGCCTGTTGTACTTAGTCTTTTCATTTATTGGGGGGGGGGGGTGTGTTACTTCTCTTGCAGAAGATTATACTGATCATTTTCTAACCACTTAACACTTGCAGGTTCCGCAATTTATTTTGGATGACATGATTAACTCGGGGCTAGGTGGATGTTGTAACATAGTGTGCACACAACCCAGGAGATTAGCAGTATGGTTAATCCCCATTATATTTCTTGTTTGACTCGAATGTATTTTTAACATGCATATGTTAGATATTGGTTGATATGCTTTGGTGTGGTTTTTCCTTATCATGCAGTATGGTTGAAATGAACTTTGATTTTTTGCCTTAAAATGATTTACTCTTGGAGATGTTAGTCTTGATGTCTACACATAGAATGATACCATGTGCTTAGACAGGATCTACATGATGATTCTCATTTCATTTATTTTATGTGTTATAAGCAAAGCCAGCCACCTGCTTCTTCTGGCAATTATGATTTGCCAATACTGAGATACATTTCTACATGGTATCCTATCTTGTATCTATTGGTGTAATGACAATATTGTCTCAATTATCGGAAAATTCTTAAATTTATTCCCCATGTCCTTGCTTTGGCTGAATGAATCTCTGAATCATTCTGGGTTATCATACAGTTATTCACAATTTTAGCAATTCAATAAACTATTGATGACTGGTTTAGGAAACATTAGTAAATTACAGATTAGTGGCATTATAAGTTGCTGGTGATGGTGGTTTATTTGCTGTCTGTTGTTCTTGTCCTACATGCTCATTTTTACATGAACAAAATACAAATATGCTGAATATGTTACAAATACAGCAAGTATCTTAGTTTATTTTTGTTAATGTCTCTATGTTTTGGCAATCAAAATTCTTGTAAACTTCTAGTGGATTCTCCATATTTTTTCAAACTCTACATCTTTACCTTTAGTCAAATTGTACTGGAGAACTGAACTTGCAACTATCGTTGTTAGCATGCTTGTAATTGCTTTCTGGAATGGACCAGTGGTTAGATAATGGATCATCAGCAAACTACTATATTTATGATTTTCTTTAATTTTTCTTGTAGAATACTTACATTCTATTGTTGCTTAGTTCGGTTCCTATGTGCAAATTATCTATATGGTTATTTACAGACTAACAGACAATGATGCGTCAACATTTTGAGAACACTTGTAGACATATTAATCATTTCATTTCTGTTTTATGTTTTTTTTTTTTTTTTGGTTAAGTAAATAATGTTAATATTTTATGGTTAATACTAAATTTTGTGGGCTAGTTTTGGATTCCAATAGTAATAATGAAATATAATTCTATTAGCTGCATTTAAAATATTATTCTATTTTATGAATAAAGAATCTCCTAATGAATTCAAAATCTTCTTCATGATATTAATATGCTTTTAAAATTGTGGCTTTCTTCTTCTTTTTTCCCTGACAATTTGTTCCATGCATTCAAGATTTTTTTTTTTCATTCTTATGTAGGACCTTAGGTGCTAAATGTTGGAGTCATAATGTGATGGAAGAGAGCCTAATATATGCTTCTAATAGATTATGTCATATGCGCGCGTCAAACACTATACTCAAGAATATTATATATATGAAGATTACTTTTTCTTCTTTTTTTTTCCCTTTTTTTGGGAAATATGGTTGTAATGTGCCACCACCAGGGTTTGGACACTTGACCTCCCTAAAAGACAAGCCCTTTGGAGTGGGATGCCAACGAGCTAAGACTAACAACTGTTGGTATGTAAGAAGAATAATCATATACAACATTATAACAGATGTCGAAAACTATTTCTGCTCTCTAATTGGAGAAAAAGATAATGATGTGAGATCAAACCACAATTCACCTCATCTATATTAATGTGTGAAGCCAAATAACTCTTTCCAAAGCATTCTCAAGTTGATAGTATGCTAGAGTTTGGAAAATCTAATAATATCTAGGTAGTAATGTTGAAAATGTTTTGTGATGAAGTCCACTGATCAATCCATTGGTAGGTGGATGTTAACCTAGAGACCTATGAATAGTATGCTCCTCTTAAGAGGACAACACATGGTATCCTCTTTAGTATTGATACTTCAAAAGAGTATTCCGTGTGATGCTTTGGAAAGGGCTTATTGTCTTCAAGTTGAAACTCATAAGGTTAATATTGCCAAGGCATTAGTATCCTTATTGCTCTTATTTATGTAATTATGTTTTGGTCATATTAGTATTTTATCTGTTAATTGCGTTGAAATGTCTTTATATATGAGAACGAATACCAGGTTTCTGCTACATGTTTTTGTAGGCCATCTCTGTGGCAGAAAGAGTGTCAGATGAGCGATGCGAGTCCTCACCTGGTAGTAATGATTCATTAGTTGGTTATCAAGTTCGCCTTGATAGTGCCAGGTATCGCAGTATGAAATTTTTGTAAATCAGCATCCATGACATGCACACAGACACCTATGTAATCTGTAGCCTAAATTACCTGTACCCCACAACTATACCTAGACATTGGCATGACACATGGACGTGGTTCCATGATTCCATCAGAAGAAATTGTTAGATATTGAAAAGATTTGATGCTTTGATATGCAGTTATATTTAACAACAAGAACCTGTGTCCATATAATGTAGAAATCACATTTCATTTTGTGTGCTCAATGTATATACACAAACTGTTGGAAGAAATCACATATTCTGAAAATGTTTTTTTATTTACTGTTCTAGGAATGAGAAAACAAGACTTCTCTTTTGTACCACAGGCATCCTTCTTAGAAAGTTGGCAGTAAGTTTTGCTCATTGCATTTATGATCTATTGTACTGTTTACATCCATTAGATGTAAATTTTTTACGTTAGTCATGAATTCTGCCTGGCCTTCTGTATATTGCTTTACAATACAGTTTCCAGTATTTGTAACAAAATAATTGCATTTGTTTTCTCGACAGATTTAATGTAGATCTGAACAATCTTATTAGTCTGTCATCATTGATCTTGGTGTCTTCGAGAGAGAGACCTGACTGCAAAACTAGAGTGTTCCAATGTTTCTTTTTTGCATGTGCTTGCATATGTGTTTGGGGTGTGCAGGTGGTGGTGCCTTTTTTTTTTTTTGGGAGGGGGGGAGGGGTGAGTTGCTTGAGTGTGCATGTGTAGGTTGTGGATGTGTGCACGCGTGCACATGGATGTGCATTCTTACATGTTTATGTGCACATGTTTGTTTGTGTCTCCATTTTTTTTTTTTGTGAGGGGGATGGGGTGGTTTGCAAAAATAAATGCACCTTTTGAAACACTTGATATAAAAATGTATGTTTATTTATGACAATGTAAGCTAAACATATTATTGTAAAATGCACTATGAAAATGAGCAAAATCCTATGTGGTCCTCATATCACAAACATAGGGCGAATCTTTAGTTTCCACGGATCAACAAGGGCTCTAGAGAAGGTATACTAATTAGTCTCCCTCTCTCTGATATAGATAGTTTGTGTTTATTGGAAACCAAGGCCGGTGGAACCATCCCAAATTGCCCAATTTGAGGTGTATTGAGCCATATTGGCAGTGGATTGGGATGCTTCTAGCCTTCAAATCGAGAAGCTGATGAAGGAGTCGCAGATGGTTGGTGGAGGGCCGCAAAGGGGCGGAGGAGGGGCTTTGCCCTTTGATTACCCTGTCTCATTCAAAATGAGGGTCCCGGAGGGGGGCCTCTTTTTAATTTCGAAGAATTTAAGTAAAGTCGGCAATCTTCTTGTTGTCTTCACTTAAATTTTTTAAAATAAAAAATATATATTTTTATTTTGAAAAAAAAATAAGTGAAGTTGGCAAGAGGAGGTTTGCTGACTTTCCTTAAATAATTTGAAATAAAAAGAGGGCCCCTCTCAGAGACCCCTCTTTTGAATAAAGTAGGGGAACTAGAGGGTGGAGCCCCTTCGCCGTCCTTCTCTGCCCTCCATACCCCCCCTCGGCCCTCCGTGGCCCTTCGACGGCCTCTACTAGCCATCCACCACCCTCCATCTCTCCCTCTCGCTCCCTCCACCTCTCTTTTTTCCTCTCTCCTTGTTCTCCCTTGCTCCTATCCTCTCTGTCATGTCAGGCCGCACTCTTGGCCTTCTTCCTCCCTCTCCCTCCCTCCCCCCTTCTCTCTCTCTCTTCATCTCTCCTATTATCCTTCTCCCCTGACCTCTTTGATGCATTGGTATGGGCCTAGCATGGAATGACATGAGGGTGAATCATGTCGTTGGGCTATTGGTATGGATCTTAGTACTGGCACAACAATCTTTGCTGGAAACCTATCACTACTACCTTTAATAAGGTTTGCCATACATTTTTTTTTTATTATTATTGGTAGCTTTATTCTTTATGCAAATAATTTTAAATCTCAGATTGAAAATTAAGCCCAGCTTGATTTCTATTAGATTTTCTTCTTGTTCTTTTGCATATTCTAGATATGGAAATATACATTTTGGAACTTGAGGAAATGTTATGTATTGCCAGTGGTCCTGATTGTAGTCTTTTTCTTCTAACAATACCATGCACGTTTGCTCTCTAGAAAATAGTAGACCACAATAGGCATGGTTATGAAGGCCAAAGCAAAGTTCGCAGAATTGGTACCGGGATCTGTACCGATCGTGGCCGGTTTGGCTTGCTACGGTTGAATTGGGCGGTTCAATTCAAGTCAGCAGATTGAGTTAAATCATTTTTTCAATCTTTATCTCGGCATAGGTCAATATGCTTCAGTTCAGTATGGTATGGAGACGGTATGCCTCAGTATGGGCAGTTCGGGGGATAGTTTTGAAAAATTGGGCCAAACCAACTCAGTCCCGCACCAGTTCGGCTCGATCGGGGTGAATTGGGCGGTTCGGCCCGATTTAGCAAACCATAGGTCAAATGCATGATTTTTCTCCTATCAAAATATAACAAAACTTATCATATCATTAAAGTGAAGAAAAGGTCCGATTTGGACAACTTGTGTAAGTTGTTGGACATCAGCAAGGGTTGATGCACATGTTGGCGAAAGGGAAAGTGGATAGCATTTTGGACTTGCAATAAAACTAGGAAATATGTTCTATGAGTTTTAGTGATCACAAATCTGCTCTTTTAAATGTTTAAACCAAGGTTCGCTGTATCGATACCGGACGGCGTGTCGGTGCCGGACCGGTACGGTATGGTACCGGTACCGTACCATACCGACACATGGTAAGCCTAGGCGTACCGGTCCGGTACCGGTACACAATATTTTTTTCGATTTTTAATTTTTTTTTCTTTGGATTTTTGAAGTTAATAATTGATAAATACAACTTCAATATGGCATTATATTGCATATTATTGACATATTTGGATTCAATTTGGAGTTAGGTTGCGGTACAAAGACTTTTGATCCAAAATTTCAAATATATATTTATTTACATTATATTTCAACTATGTCATCTGAAAACTAAAGAAAAAATATATAAAATACGCATTAAAATGTATCTAAATATTTAAGTACAAAGCGCAATAACTGATATACGAACCTTAAGATGTATTTTGCATTTAATTTCTTGTCGAGTGTCTGTGACGCTCGTAGATGTCTGGATCATCAACATAGTCTGAAGGGATATCAGTCCAATCTTCTAGCCAAGCTGCACCGTACTCTCGAATATTCATCATCCCATAAGGCATCCTCTCTGGATTGTAAGACATCTCAGACCTCTCGCTAAAATTCTGACTCTGAGAAGTATCTTCGAGATGATGATACGGTTGTGGAGGAGTCCATCCAAATATGTCAGTAGCAAAATCTGATCCGTAAGATGCTTCAGGCTGCATAGGGTAGAGCTGCAGTGAATCTTAAGGGTGAAATGCAGAAGTCTGTTATCACTAGACTGATTGGAAGGATTGCCTTGATATTTGGCATGAATTGCAGCTCACACGTGCATCTAGTGTCTAGTTTGACAAGTAATGAGGATGGTGATCCAAATTCATGCAGACATTCCAGATTGTGAGCTTCGTACAGCAGGCATCTTCAGTTGTAGCGACGAACTAAGCTAGTGGCAGTGATCAATTGGTGTTTCTAAACTCAAGCTGGCACTTCCATTACCAACTTCAATTTGAGGGAGGGTGTCAGAATAACGTTAGAGATCACGAAATAATTTGTATGAGCTCATAATATTTTTCTTTATTTGCATGATCCTATGTCAGCTTGTACTATTTTTCTTTGTTAATATGATCTTGTTAGAGTGATTTGAATGTGTGTGATGGAATTTGATGCTAAATTTTTATTTGTATTATTTTTCATTGTTTTTTATATGTTACAAATATAGATAGAAGGATTAAAATTCAATATATTAGCATGTCCTTAATGGTCTAACAGCCTGATTCTTGACTAACAGAGGGGCGCACATCCAGCAACTCCAGGTTGCAAAATCTGGGCGGTACGGTTCGGTTCACCTTGAACCGGTCCAGAACCGAGCCGTACCACCCGGTTCCGGGTGGTATGGGCCCGAACCGGACCGGTAAGGGACCGGTCCGGCTCGGTACGCCCCGTACTGGGCGGTTCGGTCCGGTACGGCGAACCATACTTTAAACCCATATGGGAGGGAAGACTTGTGATGCCATGATTCTGGAAATCAGACATATGACATTACTATTATTTGCAAGTGTTAGAGTAACAGAGCTCTCTCTGTCTTTTTGGGTGCTTGTACAAATCTCTTCCTGTACTGGTACAAAAAGAGAATAAAAAAGGAATGCTACTAATCTTGATGAGGGGAAGAAAGAGTAAAGGGGGTAGGCACACATATATAAAGAAAAAGGAAATTGTCTAAATTTGCAATTAGAGTAGAATACGTCATACTGGTTATAGCTGACTGAGAGAACTTGAGTTGCCAAAATCCCATTGATGCTATAAAGTATAGATGCAAAGAGAAATTGAAAAAGAAGCCAGTCATGGGGGAGGAGATCCAGGAAGGGAGGGAGCACATCTTGCTTTTCTTCCATTTGGTATCAAGGCTTATTTCTTGCGTCCTCATTAAAGGGCCTTGATGTGGCAGAAAACATGTTGGATTTGGCTTTCAAGAGGAAAAGAAAAAGATCTGAGTTAGGTGCTTGGTTTTGCATTTCCTATATTTCATTTGTTTCAACAACATAGGAACTTTTTTAAGTAAAGAAAGATCTGAAAGTGGAATAGAAGCTGGTGCAGGTTTTTTTATCCATGTGATTGGACGGTGGTCGGGCAGGTATAGCGAACAAGGATATTGAAATTCAGGAAGGGTTTCCTTCCATGCCCATTGATCCAGGCATGCCGATAGGGATGAACAATCTTGTGTGCTTGTTTCACATCCGAACTTTGTGCACTCACAGATCCTTATTATTTTGGACATCATGACCCACTAAGCTTATATTTTTGTTGGCAGCCTTATGCTACTCTTTGCTGTGTGTATAATGATCAGTAAAGAAGATTTAGCATTACGGTTGCCTTCTTTTCAACAACTGGTATTATAACACTATTGAGGTGCTTCTTCACTTTATCCATTCTGGCCTAGCTTTATCATTGCTGTCTTATATATTGCTTTATTAATTTGGATGAATTGGGCATCAAAACTGTCACTCATCAAGATGACCGTTTACATCTCATTGTAGATTTCTATTATTCTTATACTGGGGAACATGTGCAAACTTTTTATGTATGTGAAATTTAGTATAACATGTGCTATCATTCATGCAAACTCACAGGGAAATAAGGACTTGGCTGGTATCACACATGTCATAGTTGATGAAGTACATGAACGATCTCTTTTGGTAAGTCTCTCTTAATCTCTTATTGTTTTACTGTGATCGTGGTGCTTCTTACATGTCTATCTAATTGCATGTTTGAATATTCTATATTGTACTCTTTTGGCTTTGCTTACTATTACCAAATGATACAAAGGAAGAAAGAACAATCGGATATTCAGTGTGGGCAGGAGAAAAGCTGGACATTGTTATGTGCAAATCTAGAAAGGAGTCCATAATGAGAATGTTAAAAGGAGCATATCTAGATGTGATTATGTGCAAAACTAGGAGGAGAATCCAAAATTAGTGCATTGTAGGGGCTTAGCATATATAGAGTATGAAATATTTGAGGGGGATGGTAGGTATGCATTGCAGGCAATGTTGCCTGGACGTGTGACAAGGGAGTCCAGAGGAATCTGACATGTTCGCTTCATATATGTGTATTTGTATATGTGTATTTACATATGCATGTGTTGAACAATGAACAACACCTAACATGTTAACTAGATTTGATAAATGGTTGCTACTTGTTACATTAGGCTTGACAACCTTCATATAGAAGTGCCAAAGTTAGACATGTAATAACGGTGACATCATGATAGGATGGTATGAAATATGAAAGAGTGTCATGAGATGCTCCTAGTGTCCAAGTGCTCGGCACATCAAAAAACCCAAAAAGTTGGAGTCTCTAGGCAACAATGATGGCAGAGGCAATAAAAGTTTGGGCAATCTTTGTTTAAGTGAGAATTTGAATCAGTGAGAATGCCATGGCACGTTGTTTAGGAACTGGCCCCTAGAAGAGTGAGATGGTATGCGGGCATTGTTTGTTCTTTTCCAGAGTGACAACCTTATGTTCTGCAATATGACAATGATATTATATGTGACAACCAAGTCTACATCTGACGCAAGGCTGCATTAATTCCAAGCATGTCCAAAAACTAATAGCCTTCACTTGGTAGTTATTTTTTTCTTCATATTCCTTGAAGAAATAACTTTAAATATCTAAATTCGTTCTTATAATAACTTAGTTTATGGAAAGCTTTGTTTTTACAAAGATGTATCTTTCTTTCAAGCAAACAAAATTTGGAGTAGTTTTTTTTAAAATAAATTTTATCAGTATACCTTGCAGTATATTGTTAACTATTATCATAATGGTATCTTCAATTCTCAAAAGTCTATTACAGTTTTAAGTTTCTATTGTGCCAATTTACCCGTTTCTGAGTTGACTTGTGGGTTTCTCATTATGCTTTCCATAACATGTACTCTTTTTTTGTTAATTTTGCATTGGCAGTGAATGATCATACATCTTCATTTTTCTTGAAGCTTTCAGCTGTCTTCATGAATCGCTGCTCAGAGAATTGCAATCTAACTGCTTTTCAGCTATCATTTATTTAAATTTGATGCTATATTCAAGGTTGCTCCATGCATCAAGAAGTTTAGGAAAGCCTGTGTATAATGACATATTTGAGTGGGTACCATCTTATTGGTCAAAACAGTAGTATGCTATGTTTAACATTCAAGCTGCTAGTTCCTTTTTTTGGCCTTCTGACAGGGGGACTTTTTGCTCATTGTTCTGAAAGACCTGATTGGGAGGCAAGCTTCTCATAGAAGGCAAAAATTGAAAGTGGTTCTCATGTACTTACTGACAATTAAGCCTTTTCTTTCTTTATCTTTATCTTCGTTTTGAACAAAATATATGTTGCGCACCCAATTTTCTGACAGATACTGGACAACTGTGCATAGATTTTAATGATTTTATTTATATGTTCGCTCTATATCTAGGTCTGCAACAGTCGATTCGAGTTTGTTTTCGAGGTATTTTGGAGATTGCCCTGTAATCACTGCGGAAGGGAGAACACATCCTGTTTCAACTTACTTTCTCGAGGATGTTTATGAAAAACTTGAATATCATCTTCCTTCAGATTCTCCTGCATCAGGAACATTTTTGATGCCGAATAAAGGAAAGGTCAGTTTCTTCGTTGCAGTAGGAACATAGATGTAGTTGCAACTTATAAGATCTTTGAATGCATATACTGCTCTAATCTTGAACTATTTTGCTGCTAAGAATATTCTTATTAGTTATTGCTTGGCTGAAGAAATTCTTGATGGAACCAAATACCTGTCAATTCCGACATGGTTAGTGGACTCAATGCATGTGTTGGCCCTCCCTGGTTTAATTTTGATATATAAAGCCATTGATGGTTTTGAGAGGTTAATTGCTGGCTGTGAAATAT
Organism: Elaeis guineensis; assembly: GCF_000442705.2. Lineage (NCBI taxonomy): Eukaryota > Viridiplantae > Streptophyta > Magnoliopsida > Arecales > Arecaceae > Elaeis > Elaeis guineensis. Next base: position 6,488,743 of record NC_026001.2, read on the forward strand.
TTTCAAAACTTTATCTCGTGGTAATTTATGTCTCAGTGTTGAAGTTATGCTGTTCCCCCTGCATGTATTGCACGACATGGTACTGATATTCAAATCTTTGCTCATCACAAAAGAAAAAAATAAATATTGTTTTATAGTTACTAATTTTCCTACAACCAGTTTTATTTTTTTGTGATTTTTTTGGATGATTCTTTATTTTCTTAATATTTTTAGTTGGATCAGTATGTTCACTAGTAAGCAAACTAGCACACTGTCTGGTATTATTAGGTGCCATGTATCTCTTCAGTGACTGGTACATGTCCTGGTACATGTATATGAACTCTTAAAGTATGCCAGTTGTTTGGTGATGCCTTTGTTCTGTTTTAGTGGTTTACCGTACTACCTAACATTTGGATTAATGTTTTTAATCCCAGGCTGTTATCTGAACCAGAAAAGTGATGCGTTATTGATCACTGGTCCAACAGTCAGGTCAATCGGAAATGAACCATGATTTATCGTGCCTTAATAAATATCTGAAGTATTTGGGTGAATTTTAGCAATAAAAAATTTGTTTTACTAAAAATGGGCCCTGTTTTAATCAAATGGCATCAGAATGGTGCATTCCATTATATATATTTTTATATCAAATGGTGAAATGAGTAAGGAATGTGTAACACAATCTTTCGAATAAACCTTTTAAATCTACTCCTAACCTTCCCTTGTTCCAATTCCTTCTGGAGGGTAGAAGGATTCCCTTGAATCTGCCAAGCCAATATCCAAGTTGAAATCTCTTTCAACCACGATCTCCTTGACAGAAGATTATTAGAAGAAAGATAAAAGTAATAAAGCAAATAAAAGATTGGCCCAAGGGCCTTAAAATGAATGAGCATTGACAAAAGATTTAAGGAGGGAGAGAGATGCCTCTCGTTGACCAGAGCTTGAGATCGGGAGCTTATGGAGCTAGAACAATAAGGAAGAGAGATAGAAGCAAAAGAGTGAGTACTCAGGGGCTACTGTTATCAGTTGGAATTTGAGGTTCAGGATGGAGCATGGTGTGGTTGACAGGGAATGGCGAGGTTCCAACTCTTGAACTAACTCTTGTAATTGTTAAACATGAATGCTGTTTCTGATGATATATCTTATATATAACTAAAATTGGCCAGTTCATGTGAAACCCTAATGGTTAAATTCTTAAATCACCTGATGAAACTGGTGGCCTAGATCAGAAAATAGCTGGTTTATCCTACGTATGTCGCGGTGTAGGGCAGTCAGACAGCAGACCTCACTGGTTGACAGGTCAAACCGGTTCAACTGGCTGCTGCGGCTTGTAAAACAGTGATTTGGATTATGCATGCTCCAGGTCTTAGGAGTGAGGGATTTATCACCGATCTAATATTTAGAACAGTATGTAGATCTAGTAGTAATTGACCTGCAGATCCATAAAGATGGCTGCATCATTCCATGGGGGATATAGCTGCAGGAAGTAACATAGTTATAAAGGCAAAAGAAAGACATTAATGAAGGTATCATGAGCACACATCTGAATATCAGCTCCATGAGTACCTTTTCTTACCGAAAGTGTGAGGCCATGCCTTATTGGCTGTTAAGTGGCAATAACATCTACATGTTTGGCTTATTATTTATTAGTTCTTGTTTTGAATATTGACCCCAACTAGGTTCAGACCAAACATATAAAAGCCTGTGTAATAATCGTCTACTTTCACCACCTAACTTGACCTCCTCCCCCTAACTTAATGATTAACTTCAGTGCGTTCATCCAAAAGTGTAATTTGGAGCTGGGACGACCTAAGAGCCATGTCCAGTCTTATAACCAAGGTTTTAAATACCATATAATGGGGCAGTCATGATTTTCCATGGAATGGGATGTCTCTCCTACTGATACTTGGGAGGTGGATGTCCTGTCTTGTCGGTGCCTGGCCCTATATCCCACCATCGCACTAGTATTTGAAACCAAGGTTTTAAATTCGATGGAACAGGGCTGTCCTAGTTTGCCCATGGAATGGGCCGCATTGCCAGCCCGCCCCATCTCGATGCTTGGAATAGGGGATGTTCGAAGACGTGCTAGTCGGTATTTTGGGACAATGGGGTGATGATCCTATTTTGACACTCAAGATGGTATTCTATCCAGGAGTCATGTGGAATATTTTTTGGGATTTGAGACCATGTTTAAATCCTAGCTTAGGATCAAGGTTGTAATCTTGGTATTGAGTACATCACCAATTTGGTATTAGGCTGGTATGTTCTAGTATCATACTATACCAACATTTGGTATGAAGAAGCATATCAATAATAGTACTGATTCACTATTTTTTGTTTTTATTTTTTCATTTTTTTGGTTGTTATGGTTATTTTAAGATTTAAAGATATTGGAATTTTGAATTTAATGTTGTTTTAAATTTTTAATGTTACTTTGTTTCATATTGGTGTTGGGAGACTGTATGATTGCTTGATGGATGCTATTGTAATAAATAAAAATAGACAATGTATAGATGTTTGCTTGAAAATACATATATCATATAGATTTGAATTATAAAATATATATTGACATCTAGTTCCTCGTGGAGTGTCCATGCTAGACCTATCAATGGGTCGGGTTCGGGTCGAAACCTGGATATCTAAATCCGGACCTGATCTTAGTTACCGGATCGGGATCCGGATCCGAATATCCGACGGGTTTGGCCTTGAAGTACCAAACCCCGACCCTAATAGGTCCTGGGTATCCGGACCCAGTTCCGAGACCCAAAACTCATATTCAAAGTCTCAAAAAAATACCTAATGGGCGCAACGGATCTCAGCAACTGAGGCAGCCTTTGTGTCGGGGTCCGACGAGCGACGGAGAGGGAGAGAAAGTTAGGACGATGAAGGGCAGCGGCGGAGAGATCGGATCTCGACGGAGGGCAGCGGTGGAGAGAGAGAGGTGGCTCGGATGGCGGCGGAGACGATGCGAGGCAGAGGAAAGGGGCGTGGAGTGGCGGAGTCGTGGAAGGCAGCGGTGGAGGGGGAGAGGCAGAGAGGAGATCGAATCTTGGCGGAGAGGGAGAGGAAGTCGGGAGCAGGAGAAGAGGGAGGGTCGGCACCGTCGGAGAGATCGGATCTCGGCGGAGGGATCTCGGCGGAGAGGGAGAGCAGGAGATAGAGAGGGAGAGAGGGAGACTGAGAGACAGAGAGAGGGAGAGGATCTCCTCCGTCCACAGCCTTGGTGTCGGGGTTCGGCCGTCGGCGAGCGGATCTTGCGGTGGAGAGGGAGAGGTAGGGCATCCGGAGTGGGAGAGGAGGGGAGGGAGAGGCACCGTCGAGGAGACAAAGAGACAGAGAGAAGGATGGGAGAATCCGAGAATGGAGATGTGGGAATTGGGATCACGGTCTTAGACTCCCAATCAACTAGGGCTTCTTTGCCCTTTAAGAATTTTAGGCCGTTGGATCTCTGATCTAACGGCTCAAAATATTTTTAATATATATAATATTATTATATTATATTATTCAAATCTTGGGTAGAGATCCAACGGCTCAAAATATTTTTAATATATATATAATATTATTATATCATATTATTCAGGTCTCGGGTCTATTGGGTCTGGATATTAAATATCCAGACCCTATCCGTTTACATTATGGTTTATCGGATCCGGGTTCGGGTAAACGGGTCCGATGCTAGTACCAGACTTGGACCTGTCGTGTAAATACCCGCGGGTCTCGGGCCTGGACCTAGCCCGTTGACAGCTCTAGTCTATGCTGTTCATAGACATCAGAATCTCATTCGTGATTGGGCTTTGGACTTGACGTCAACCAAAATACTTGGCCCACCTTTGTATTCAATAATCTGAGCCTCGTGGATAGTCATGCTGATACCAATCTTTTGTCTGATACTGCACTGGCCATCTGACCTGAGGAAGATTATGGCAGCAAAAGTCTGATCCTAATCTGGTTGATGAGGCTATGAAGGGTAGTAGTTACTTGAATACCATGCCTTCGACGAAGGATATGCATATGGGTTCTACACTAGCTGTGCAAAATAGTATCCGGCATACAATTAGTATCTCGAAACATCCAGGAAGCCTCCTTTGCATGCTTTATCATCAGCTGCAACAGTGCCAGATCCTGAACCACTACAAAGGGCCTATCTCCTACATGCTATCATATCCTCGTGGGCTTTACGTCATGCATCTTGGTCTGCATCTTTTGCATGGCATGAGTGAAATAAGACTTGTTGGTGAATGGACCCAGACCATGTGGCTATGAGTCATATGCATCCTCATGTCCACTGCTACTTTCCTGGCCACCAGGTGCATGATCACTCGGATTAGTACCACTACTTGTATCGTGAGATGATCTAGAATTCTAGACAATTAGTCGTCCAAGGGTTTAGTGTCAGAATATGAGTGAACAGGTTCCTCATCATCACTCAGGTCCACACTTAACCAATGTTGCTGTTCAACTTGTGAAACTTGCAGATGTCACCAACTTTCCCCTAGTATTTTGATCCAGGGCATCTGGATCTAATTTTCCATGTTTTATTTGGACAACATAAAAATATTAAATTGGCCAACTTCTTGGTTCATCGCTGTTTCTTAATGCAATTCCTTAAGGAATTGTCGAGTAAGAAATACATGAAGTAGAATTTTTAACACAAGCAAGCATCATATGCTAAGGAAAGAATTTTTACATTGGTGAAATTTGTGGCACTGTTACCAGTTTGAGCCTGAAGCAAGGGTTTATTCTGCTTAACAATTCCTCTGAGCTACAATCTAGTTAGCCTTTTCTCCTCTATTAGAAAGACCTTTAGGTGCAGATCTGATTCAGTCTACACTTGCCATGAGATTTATTTCAATTAATATTAAATTAGATTTTTTTTCTATAATCATTCAAGATTTTATGTCACTGCAATGATTCTTAGAGCACTGCTTTCATAATTCTGATATGAAAATTATGATTAGATGTTGGACCTTTTAATTAAACTAAGCTGTAATCCTTTGCTTTTATGATAGCCTGGTAGCAGTTCTGTGGATAACCGCAGAGGAAAGAAGAATCTTGTTTTATCTTCCTGGGGTGATGAATCTCTACTTTTTGAAGACTATGTTAATCCCTGTTATATTCCAGATTTTTTTGAGTGCTACAGTGAGCAAACACGTCAGAATCTAGTGAGTACCAACTGTATGACCTTACATCTTGGTGATCTTTCCAATGTTATAGTTTGCCCAATATAACCTCCATTTTTCTTTTTGATGCAGAAACGCTTAAACGAAGATGTGATTGATTTCGATGTTCTTGAAGATTTGATATCCTATATCGATGAAAATTATCCACCGGGGGCCATTCTTGTCTTTCTTCCTGTAAGCTATCTGGAATCCATATGTATCTGTTTGATCAATTTCTTTTGCAATATCAATTTATTTTCTATACCTTTTTTCTCCTCTGGTTGCCGACTTGTGATGTACTCCACAGGGTGTTGCAGAAATTGACTTGCTGGTTGATAAATTAACAGCTTCATTCCGGTTTGGTGGAGTGTCATCTGATTGGGTTCTTCCTTTGCATTCATCTCTTGCATCAACAGACCAAAGAAAGGTGTTTGTGTCCCCACCTCAAAATATACGCAAGGTATTTGTTACTGAGCTAAGTTGTTAAGATGAAATTGGTCACTCTCCTGTAATTTCTGTTGTAATTTATTCTTATTTGCTAGTAATCATTATTCTATTAATTTCTTTGCATGTGTTAATTTGATCACTTGGTGTCTGAGAAACAAATGGGCATCTGCTATGATTACAATAAGTTGTATTGCTGTCCAAGTGCTGCTGTGCACCAATTTGATGTGCCATGATTTTCTTCAATCATTAGAAGTTCAGAAATAACCTACCAGCATGTGAAAATTGTTGACATTCATCTTATTTGTTTTTTAAAATTTTAGAGCAATTGCATGAGACATTGATTAAAGTCTATACTATTATGCTTTATACCTTATCAGTCAAGTTGTGAATTAGAATGCAATTTGTACTGTCCCAAGCTCTGCATGCATTGTCAAAAAGCCACAAATGGGCACAAAGATAGCCTTGATAGACTACATTCATTGCCATAATAATATTCCACAACAATTATACCAGTCATACATAACATATCTTTGCACATCATTGATACAAGGATAATGAACTATATTAACAACTTGAAATCTTAATAACATCAAATTGATACTGTTGTAGAAGAAAATTTTCGTTGAAGCTTGCACCATCCTCAACTGGGGTTTGAAATCTTGCCCATATCAGCCTGCACTGGCTGGAGAGTGGTTGGCAACCCTATGGAGGTTCCACAGGTGATCTGGTCTGAGTGGACCCATATTGCCCTGAATTGGCATGGATTGGTATTGAGCGTTAAGGTGTTTATACTTTATATGACCCTTCTTTTTTGTTGGGGGAGGCAGGTGTGTTGGTACAGAATATACTGCAGTACATATCATGCTGTTTATGGAGCCATACTGCATTTTTCAAAACCTTGGTAACAATTCTATAATTGCTACATGTCATATTGGTATGCTATGTGGTGTGGAGTAATAACTTATGTCAGGCTGTTAAAAAATAAATATTCAAGCCCCAAATAATAATGGGGTTCCATACTTTATCAGCAAACATGTATAGCATGGTATGTTCCGCATCCCTCGATGCATGGACCATGAAATAATAAGAATGAACAGCATTTGTTTCTGCTGATAGTGTTCCTGATACATGTTTTTTTCCTCAAATTGCCTCATGTACATAATTCTTTTAATATAATAATTCTATATAGGTTTGCAGGATGAAAATATACTCATACTGCATCAGATTATAGTGGCCAAGTACAAAAACAAAAGATAATTAACCAAAGTAAACCCAACCGTACAGAAGCTTTTTTCCTCTCTTGTTCTTCTCTTGTCCTACCAGTCTTCTGTTTCTTTCGTGTTTTTTTCTTCATTGCCTCTCAAATTTATTAGTCTTCTTTTATTTGCTTGGTCATATTTTAACATGGTACTGAAGTTAATTAGAAACTGTTTGTTGATGATCTAAAGTCAAAATCTGATATACTCTCAAGTATAAGTTTTACTTTCTAATCAGCCTCTATGTCCATATATGGGTTTCCAAAGTCCAAACTCCTATCATTCTGTTTTCTTCAAGCGTATTTTGTCTTCATAAAGGAGGAGTAGCTGATATATGCTTTCAATTATATTTGCATGTCTGATTTGCATGTTTATGTTCCTTCTTCTGTCTTGCACAATATGTTAAGATAAAGAATTACCATTTCTGCAAATAATCCACTCTCTTATCACTTATCAGACAGCTCTTTATGCCGTGATGCTGCCATAGAAGTTCTATATCTATTTGGTAGTGTCAGAGGCATTTGTTGTTATCCTGAAAGCAGCCTGTGTGTTCCAGAATTGTTGCATAATTTTACCTCAAGTGAGTTAACCATTGGTTTGGTGTAGGTGTTTTCATTCATATAAAGATGTCTACATCTCCAACATTTGATGTCTAATGCAGTACAGTGTGGTGTGCTGTATAAGGTGTATCTTAGAAATAGTAATTATGTGATTTAATAAAAATAATTCTTTTCATGTAAAATAAACTTTTGATGTGTCAATCTAGCACTGGTATGGGATGTATTGTGCCACGCTCTGCCAGCCAAGCGATTCAAGACCATGGCACAAGCTCATCATGGTTGAGGGTTAGTACCACACATACCACAACACGGTTTTATATGTACTTACAGTTTGGCTAGCATGGGATGATGCCCTTAGGGATTTGTATGGGTTCAATATAGGCTGATATGTATGTTCCCATACTGATCCTATACCATGTTTTTAAAATCCTAGATGCTAGTGTTTGGCATGCACTCTCATGGAAAATGCCATATATCGGCAGGTAGCTGATACCATGCAATCGCCCTCTGCTGGTAAGGATTTGGCACAAAGAGGTATTGTGCTGTGCCATGCCATGTCAACAGACAATTCATGGGTAACACTTAATTAAAGCATATAATCAAAGTTAAATAATTGATTGGGTTGACTTTGGTTCCAAATGCTAAACCATATGCTCATGTAAGGTCTCATCTTGGCGGTCCAAAGTACAGTTGGGCACACTGGTACCTAAGGTTCGCGGACTCGGTACCGAAATCCACTCCGATTGCTGGCCGCTACCGTACTGTACCATACCGTACCGACAATAAAAAATTTTAAAAAAAATCCTACCCAATGGCCAAAAAAAAGAAAGAAAACCTAATCAAACTGGACCGAACCGGTACCGTACTACACGGTACCGGACTAAACCATCCAGTATCGGGTGGTTCGGGCCGATACCATACCGAATCGACTGGTTCGGTCTGGTTCAAGCCATTTTTCGAAAAACCGACTTGAACCGAACTGGTTCCCCGCCGGTATGGTATGGTACGGAGTGTACCGGCCGGTTCGGGCCGGTACGGAATACCATGCTTGTACCTATATTTTCACTCATATGATTCATAAAGTAGTTCCATGAAATGTGTAAACAAATTGAATAGAAACGCTTCTTTTTTGTGCACATTAGTGGTGATGGTTTTCAGTGATAGTGCTTTCCCTAATGGTTGTAGTATCTTGAAAAAAAAACCTTCCACTATCTAACTGTTATAGGTTTAAATTTAAGGTATGATGTTGCTATGCTACTTAATTGATGTTGTTGCTGGGGTCACTTGATGGATAGTGTTATACCTTATGATTTTAGCTTTCTGGTGAACTTTTTTTCCTTATAGCTTTAATATTCTGATAAATTAGCTTTAATCTACACATCATATATTATTTTAGATTTAATAAGATGACCCTATCATGCAAATTGAACTTGTAGAATTATATGGCAGCATGCATCTGTTTGATATTTCATGTCTATAATCATGGAATTGAAGATCTATGATAATTCAAGTTACATAGTTGGAGGCTACTTGCTTAATATATCCCATGTTGTTTTCCTTTCCTTTTATTTTTTTCTTTTTGATGAAGAGAAGGGCTGCTGCAAATTATAGTCTAACATAGCGGTAGCCTATTACATCAAAATTTGAAAGATCCAAATTTTCAAGGGGAAATCAGAGGTCCATGACATCTTTTGGATGGGACATGCAATACCAGCCATAACATTGGCCACTTAGCTGGCTTCATTATACACATGAGAGGCCACAAAAGTAGATTGTGAGGTTCTACCTGTCTGTAATATTGTTAGTTAAGCAAGGATGCACTTACATATAGATTTGCGATTGATCCAAGAGGTCAATCAAGGTGTCTCCCTGTTACCAAAGGTCTGATGGTTGGAGACTGTCAATGACACATGACATGCCTTCCCATCCTCTTGTTCGATCTGATCATAGAGAGAAGGGAGCATGATTCCTTCAATTTGCTCAACTTGGACCTAACAAAGAAAACAATGATAAAATATAGAGTGGTGAAAATAGGGCTCTAGACCCTTTTTGCATTGAAGATAAAGACAAATGTTGTATGGGTCCTTTATTTATTCTAATATGGTCCACCTTTTTGAATCCAGGTTGGTTTCCTCTTATAGTTAAAACTTAAAAGATGTTCGATTTTTCCTAAAAGGATGACTAGAAGAAAAATCATATTAAAACTAACATTGTTCTAGAGTTGGATCTCAACTCCTACATTAATTTTATCTTCTGTCGCATGGCTTATTTCCTCCTGGATTTGAAGATGCACCCAAAGTCTTACTCAAAAAAGGAAACTTTTACTTTGATTGACCCGTTTTGAGACTGAAATTCTGTTGAAACTCCATGTCATTGGGATGTGATGAACCCTGCAGGATGGTTGCACCCTCATAGTACTCATTGAGAGCTTCTTTTTGATGTTTGGCATGATGAAATAGGCACTATATGAGACAGTTATGACTTTCGAAATTGTGGTTCGGGATCAAGTCCTAGATGTTCCATATTGTACTTCAAAACCCTATCGAGACTTACCTGATGTGGCTAAAGTGGTCAGCAGCTGATTCATTGTCGTCCTTGATTATTGTTAACTCAACAATAAGAACTGACTGAGCTTTTAGAGGAATTACCCGGCAGCCAACATCCTTTGGTATCTTTGACCATAAACCTTGCTCCAGCACTACCATTCTGAACTGTCCTATTGAAATTAACCTTCACCTAATCATGGTGTGGGGTTGCCCAATAAACTAGCTGAATCCAAGCCCTCGTTCATCCCATTATTGCCGGAAGGAGGAAGTGTTGGATTGAACCCTGAAACCCATCATCACTAGAGGAGGCAGTGGTGGCGAAGATGCCAGGGTTGAGGATGCTGACGTGGATGTTGATAGAGGGCTTTATGCATGAAGATGCCGAGGGAGGGTTTAGGAATCTCAGGGGGCTGAGGATGGGAGAGAGGGTGGCGGCGGTCAAGGCGATCAGTGGTGGTGGTCGAGGGTGGTTGATGATAACAGTTGTGGGAGGTTGACAAGAGAGTGAGCGTGCAAGAGAGATGCCACCAGAAATGAGAGAGATAGTGAAATTAGGGATTAGGAGTGAGGGGGACTTCAATATGTGGCCTTTTTCCTATCTTGTCATGAAAGGTCGAGCATCCCAGTTTTGGGCTGGTTTGGTTTAGTACGCCCTGAACTGCCTAATTTGGAATGGTTCTGCAGGCCTTGGGAACTGGTTTTGCATATATACACTTTTTGTTTCAGCTGTCATGTCTAAATCCTAGACTCTTTTGCACTTGCAGAATGTACTATTGGTTTCTGTGGTCAATAAGCTTAATGTTGCTATTGTGTGTTTTACTTTTTATGTGTGAAGCATTTTAATTCTTCTTGTTAATAGCCAATATATTGGTTTATAATGTCTGTTTTTAATTAATTTTTGTTCTATAAAATGCACCATGTCTTAAAACTAGTTGTAATATATTATTCTCTATTTTCTGTATTCCATGCAATTGTGACATATGGCATTGCAGAAACCAGCTTGACACCGAAACTAACTTGTTTTCTAATTATGTATTTTCCTTCTTTTCCTTTTTTCCCCCTGTTGCAGGTAATTGTTGCCACAGATATTGCAGAGACCAGCATAACAATAGATGATGTGGTTTATGTGGTTGACACTGGGAGGCACAAAGAGAACCGTTACAATCCACATAAGGTTTATATTTTGCTAAATAATCTTTCATTTTGGTATAAAAATTGATCTCATGATGTCAGGAATATTTAGTTGTAGTCCATTTGATGATTTATTTTGATCCATTGTTGTCTTGTTAGGGTTGTTAATATTTTCTACTCTTTGTGCTTGGTTTCAGTTTTTAACTTCTTGATTTTGCTGAATTGATTCTACATACTGCTGCAATGTAACATCCTATATTTTAGTAAATATATTGTCACAATTTATTTTTTTGTTCTGTTAATACTTGGATTAAAGATTTGGGATATGTTTAATTGTTTGGTGTTATGAAACAATGCGCCAATCAACAATTCCTAATGATACTCTGCAAAATAGGAAGGATGTGAGCAAAAATCAATTTAGTGTTGGTAGGTTGGCAATGTTCAGTTCGGTTCACCTTCTCTCATACCAGTGGATACAAACTCAACCTGAATGTGCAAGCAGGTTGCCTGCCATGTCACAATCTGAATCATCCTACTTGTTAAACTGCTAGGTACCAACCATGCAGTGAGTCTTAAGGAGCAGATTTAATCTTTGACATTTGAAAATTAGAGAGGCATTGAGATTTATTAATAGAGAAACAGAAGATGTAACTTAGTATTGTTATGGTATCAAGGGAATATAGTGAAAAGAAAGAAAGAAAAGGAGAGAATAAGAAAGGAGAGAAAGGAGAGATGTGAGAAGGATGCCACATGGTCTTCACAGCACCATTTGATATCTGCTGTTATTATTGGAAGGAGTCCGATCACGAATTAGGGTATGAAAGGACAGAAATTTTCCTGATAAGTGGCAGGTCATGTGAAACATAAGTTTGGGGCTGTATAGTCTCCAATAAAGGCCGAACAACTAGTAAGTAAAATATAAAATGGCCCAATAAACATAAATACAGCAGATTAAATTCTATTTGATCAACAAGGATGATCATAAATGGCATTCCTTTTATAAAAACTACGAAATAAGAAAAGAAAAGTTGAATTAAAACCCTAGTTTTGTTTTATTTGCAAAGAGCGGGTTGAATGTGTCATAATATAGTCATCAATGGAAAGATAGATAGTCTTTTGAAATGGCCACTGATCAGTATTACATGCCAATGATTTAGGTTGCCATATCGCCTTGTCTTGTGAATCATGAGAGTAGAAGATAGGCACATTATTAGAGATTATATTGAAAAGAAAAAAAAAATATCAAGATGGGTCTCTGAAAATATCAATAGCTCTTGTGAGGTTGATTTTGATTGAACGATAGGGGCCAACACTGATATTCAAGCCATTGGATGTGATCTACTATCTCTAAATTTCTTATTATCAAAAAAATCATATGATTTGAAGATTCTTAGCCTATGCATCCAGTGGTCAACCATGGATAATTTAAATAACATGAAAAAAATATATATTTTTTTATCACTCGATGGATAAGCTAGGGATATCTAAATCATGTAATTTTTTGATAGTAGACAGTTTCAAGACAGTAGCAATGTTTTGGGTCATTAATGTTGGACCCCTTGTCATCCAATCAGGACTGACCTCATAGGTGCTATTGTGTGGGCACCCGCACAATAGCTCTACTCTATATATCTTTGTGTATGTGTACCATAAATGCATACATAAAATATAAATTTATATACTTATATTATATTGTACTAGAGTTGATCAAGGTATTGGTTGCTTAGGCATCCAAAGGTCCATCATATGCATACACACACACATACATATATGTTCTATATTATGTAAGTCTTTTTTTCTTTTTGTGGTTTTGTTTTGGGGGGGAGCGGGGTGAATTTGGACATGATTTATTGACTTGCCAACTTTCTGTTTTCTTAGGTCTGATTTGTGTTCACTCTGACTGTATTAGTTGCAAACTTATGAGTTATGAACCATCTCACGGTCAAGTCTGTTTGGATTATGTGGGATAATCTACAATTTTGTAAACATACACATTCAGGTAAAAGCTTAGGAATTAGGATTCATTCCAATCCATCAATTTATTCAAGTTCATTTGACTCAAATCTTGGTTTATTGGAGCCATTTAGTCGGCATTTACACCTTGGAGCAGATGAATAGTGGTTCTTCAGGAAGAATAAACTTATCATTTTTGACATATAAACTCCATCTCGAATAGGCATAAGCAATAATTTATGTAAAGAATTGTATTGGTTAGTAGGGACTAGGGAGCATATCATACTGTCCTGGAAGGGTACAGATACCTATGCAGGAGCTTGGTATGCTCTTGTACCCACATGTGGTACTATTTGCTGTGCCGATTCAACAGTCTCCCATGTGTCTGTAACTCTGTATGGGGATGTACCCTACCATAGTGTACCTTTTTTGTTAAAGTGCCAATATGGTACCCAGGGATTTTAATGTCGAGCATAATACAAGCTAGATTTTTTAGTTTCTTGTGTATGCCACGTGGCAAACTTCTTTATGTCATCTACGACTTACCTTCTAATTGTTTTTTTTCTCAAGTTATGGAGGCACTCCTTTTATGGAACACGAACAATATCTTGAATGTCATATTTTCATACTACTTTCATGCCTTTTCCTTTGATAACCAATTATAGCTCTGATATATGGGCATATCATGGGAAAACAAAAAGTTCTGGGGTGTTAGTGTCATCATAGCTATTAGATTTAGCTTTGTTTGAGCTGTTTCTACTCTGTCACCCTTGAGCACTGTTTTGTCATGGATATTTTGGAGTTGATGTATCACAAAACTTTTACATGTATCCGATAAGTGTAAATTTTAGTAACCTCCCAAAAGCATGTGTGTATTTTATCTCTATCAATGCTTCTGATCTTGCAGAAAATGTCAAGCATCGTGGAGGACTGGATATCTTGGGCAAATGCAAAGCAACGCCGAGGAAGAGCTGGACGTGTGAAACCTGGAATATGCTTTTGCTTGTATACTCGCTATAGATTCGAAAAACTCATGCGCCCCTTTCAGGTTATTTACATGCCCTTTTTAAAATTGTGTTTTAAGTTGCTACTTTGGGTTGTGGAATGAGAGCTGGAACGGTCTAGATTTAACCCATTCCGATGTTTGGTTTGCACAAGTAATGAAACCACACTTCCTTTGGAATAACCATTCTCATAAATAAAGGAATTTTGGTTCCACTATTAAATGGAAGGATTGGTCGTTCCTAGGGGAATGGAAGTGAATTTGATGTAGAATAGGGATGAATTTCTTGACAACAAGCTTATCAGAAATTGCTAGACTTTGGGTCTATTTTAGTTGTTTATTTTGCATTCTTAATTTCAGTTATGTCCCCTTTTTAGCAGAGCCTTATTCAAATAAGGATATCTTTTAAATATTTGCTAGGAAAGTTGTTTACTTGTCAAAGTAGCTAATTCCTTGTACGAGGTGCGGGAACAAGCCTCTATAATTATGCTTTGTACTGCTGTGATTGAGATAGAGATTTGATAATATTTACTCTGGAATTATCTCTGACTTCTGGTGGATTCTAGAGATTCTTTATTTTGCAAGAAATTTTGTTAAGCTTGAATGATATTGGGCCTTCTGCGTTTTCATTCTCCATAAGACTTATATTTTTGATATCAGCTAATTAGCACCATTTCAGCACAAAGTGAGAATGAATGACCATCAAAAAATGAGAATGAATGACCATCAAACAATGAGAATGAATGATTTTGTTGACATTTGAATCTAAAAAGTATTATTCTGTTAGCATGAATTATCAACATGTAAAATAACAGTCATGAGAACATTATAACAGTTGTAATTTACTTATTTCAATGTCTATTATGTGCATGACGTATATATAATAAGGTTCACCAGACTGGTATCATGACCTGTACCAGTCAGATTCTGGGTTCCTGATCTAGGGTTTTTCCATATATACAAAGGAGGGAGGGAGGAACGGGGGTTTGGCATCCTATTGCTGGTTGTCAGAAATGGCTGTTGTGGTGGGCGTGCTGGAGATCATGGCCACTACAGGTGTCAGATTTTAGCACATATGACCCACTAGATAGCATCGAGGGTGTTGAGACAGATTACGGATGGGATGGGAGTTAAATCCAATGGAGGCAGTGGAGAAAGTGTCGAAGACGGAATAATTGTTGGCAAGATGTCTAGCATGTCAAAGAGGTAAGGAGACAATTGGGTTGAGATCAGGATCAATAGGGAATGGGAGAGGGTTTTTAAAGAGGTGATTGGTCCGACCCAGGTGGACCGGGTTAGTACTGCTATATAACCGAGCAGAACTGGGCTGTTCCACTTGGTTTGGACTGGTGCTGACCGGTTTTGCTCCCATTCCGAACCGAACTTAGGAACCATCCTATTTCTAGTCCTATTTGGTTTGGTATGCCTCGAATTGGGCGGTTCAAGAAGGTTTGGTGAACTTTGCTAATATAATGAGAAGCCTGTGAAACAATTAAATGTGTACCATTCTAATGTGGTTCTATTCTTTAGTTGAGGGTATATTCAGATATCTATTGATTCTATTTTAAAGTATAATCAGCTGAGTTAAATAAAATAGAATTGCCATTGCTTTCCTATGCATACTTCATTTCGTGCCCCAGAAAAATGAGTAGAAAATAGCAATTCTGATCCCCAATCTACCATTTCCTTTCAATTTCATTACGATCCTGATTAATTTTCATTCCTATGAAGTATGAACCAAACTTCACGTTAATGTTGTTATCACTAACCCATGCTGGTATATTTGTGCGCATGAAATTTCGACAACAAGTACAACCACTGGTGCATTAAAACATGCATCTGTAGCAAGGTTTCGAATTTTGATCCTACTCTTCTCTATTGGCCCTGCATCACTTGCCGTATTGATCCTTATTGACTTATGGTATTGTCCAGTTCAATGAACAGTCAATGTGAGTAGATATGCAGGGCAAACCACATCTTGTACCATATTGACAAAGGATACAACGGCATAGCACAAGATCTGAGGTGTTCATATGTATGAGGATGCTGATTCATAGGGGACATAGTCTACCTCTTTTTATATGTTTTAACATATTGGATTATGGTAAAATAACAATATGACTGCTTCACATCCACTATCCTGTGACTCTGCCACGCATCACTGGTTTCTGATCACCTTCTTGGTGCTTTGAAAATCAATCCCCTGCTTCTACACTATTATTTACATTTGTAGTGGTGATTGTTTGATGCATTAATTGCATCATTTGACATTTATTATGGCATGAATTTACTTTTTTAGTTTTAATTATCATTCACATGTTGCATTTTTGTACTGTATCATAAATCAGGCTCTCATATTATCTATATTCTAAATAAAGGTACCTGAAATGTTGCGGATGCCATTGACTGAGTTGTGTCTACAAATAAAATCACTTTCTTTAGGAGATATAAAATCCTTTTTACTAAAGGTATGTGCTCGCTCTACATTTATATTTATGCATGCGCATGCAATTGCACTGTTTGCCTTTTCTCCTCTTAAAATGTCTGGCTCTATTGGTTGCATTCAATTTTCTGAAACTATATGTCCTTTATGTTATTTCTAGTTCCAAGGTCAACCATTTATTTGGAGTCATTTTGAAGTTAACTGCACAAACTGTGATTTTACCAGGCTATAGAAACCCCACGTGAAGATGTTATTTCCTCTGCAATTGACTTACTATATAAGGTATTACTTTTAATGCTTTGTGCATATTTGTAAAATTTTAACAATTAGCATGTATTTTGATGACTTTATAACTTGAAGGCAGTTTTTGCTTATCTTTATATCAGGAGTAGGCCTAACTGAAAATTTATACTTAACATGATCTTTTTGATGATTGTATTGGTTTATCATGCCATAATTTACTAGTTCTTTGGTTGCTTCAGGTTGGAGCCTTTCAAGGAGATGAGGTATTGTCACCTCTTGGATATCATTTGGCAAAACTGCCTGTGGATGTTTTGATTGGGAAGGTACATTTACATGTATTTTTTTTGTCTGTTGCTTTTCCTTGGATTGAATGTGCTTTTTTTGGGTACAATAGTTTTACTTACATTTGATTGATAGAGATGGCAATGTGTTCCTGTATATATACAACGTATGTAAATTTTTTGAACATATATGCTGATGAGGCTCAATCTTTAGGCAAAGTTGAAGGGACAACGTACAGAGGTGCTTTTAGATTGCTGTCAGATCATAAGATACTGTAGAATTAATATTGGAGGTGGCTATAAATTGGAATACTAGGATAATGAGGAGTCATAAAGCTGACCCAGATAGTTGGGATAAGACTTGATGGTTATAGTTAAGATTATATATGTGTGACCAAGCAAGTTGTACAAACCAGACTTTGACAGTGAAGAGAGTTTGTGCGTGGAAGATGAACCTCTGAGGAAATCTATGTCATTTCAACTTGTATTATTCTTTTTGATCCCATCTTCCTTGCTATCATGGTCATTTAGTTAAATGGACTTCAACACTCTACCACATGTTGGAATTTCTGCTTGCACTGCTAAATTATCTCTCAGCACTGACTTTATCCCGAATTTAAGATTGAAGGTTGTCACAACCACATTATGTATGATAAATCTTGTGTTTCTAATACTGGTTTTGGTATTCCAACTGAATTCATTTAGTGGCCCTTACCTTTGCTTGCTGACATATAAATTGGCCAATCAGAAGTTTAGATTAAACTTAAATAATTTGAAATGATATAGCCGCAACAAAACTCTTCACTTACTAAATATATATCTTTATACAGATGATGTTGTATGGTGCAGTATTTGGTTGCCTATCACCAATTCTTTCGATTGCAGCATTTTTGAGTTACAAGTTTCCGTTCGTCTATCCCAAAGATGAGGTATAATTAATGATCTGTATATAATATAGGTTGCTTTCTTGCTTTCTCAACCTTACCAGAATCTGTTTAATTTTGGCACATTTATTCTGCAGAAACAATATGTGGAGAGAGCAAAATCAGCATTGTTGAGTGAAAGCTTGGACAATATACTTGCTTCCAATGAAGAAAACAAAGAATCAGACCACTTGTTAATGGTTGTTGCCTACAATAAATGGGCCAGGATTCTGCGTGAGGTTACGAGTTTCCTTTTAGTAGTGGAATAACGTTTCCTTTTCTTTTGCCGACTTTTATTCTCCGCCATATGTGCTTTGGATATCTTTAGAAGGAGACATGCTAAGTAATAGTCTCCATGACATGCATAGCATGTGCTGTTTAAAGTTGCTCATGTATTATCTGACATTAATCACTTGAAGTTAGTAACATAAGTGATTGCATTCTTGCAGAACGGGGCAAAAGCTGCTCAGCGTTTTTGTCGTTCATACTTCTTAAATAGCTCTGTTATGTATATGATAAGGTTAGTAATGTGGATGTTATTCATAGATGCTTGATCTTTCCTCTTTTTAACATTACTATCTCATGATCATTTTGCATGTTTCTTTAAAGAGGTAAGCATGTGAATCTAATTGTCTCTAAAGCCTCCTTGGATGCTGTAACCATCCAGCCTTATCCCCACCTTTGGGATTAACTTCAAAGACTCTTCTGATTAATCTTCATAAATATCTCGTTATGGTATATGGACCTGTATTGAAAGCCTTGAATGAAAAGTTATAAACTTTGGATGCATTTTTCCCCTCTGTTTTCTTTTCTTCTTTTCCTTCTTTTTTGATGCCGATTACTTCAGTGAAGAGGACTAAAAATTTTGTTCAACTGACCACATCAACATGGCAGGGACATGCGTATTCAATTTGGAAGTTTATTAGCAGACATTGGACTCATCAATCTCCCAAAACTTACTATGGTAAAGTTTTTTATTCTATTTTGAATATAATGAAGCCTCTATAGCTATCTGGTCTTGAATGGCACGTATGCTGGTTCTTGGATTTGCTTTCCTTCACACTTTAACACTGTTTAATCAGTTTATAGTCTTTTATATATCAACTGTGCGGAAAGATGTGACATCCTTGTGCTTTTGTTAATGACATTTCATCTGTTGGGAGGTCTTTAAAAAAGCTGTAGAATGTATGTATTGTGAACAAAGGACCTCTGGGACTCTACTGTTGGGCCATTAAGTCCTAGGAGTGTGAAGGCATTGACAGCTGCTTATGCAGTGCTTATCTGATGCTTCACCATCATAATATGTAAGGAATCCTATGAAAAAATCCCATGAAAGCTAGAGGAATGTAAGGAAAAATTATGATGTTTATGGTAAAGCAAAGTATTTTTGCTATTGGGTTACATCTGAAGGTATATATTGTATAAATGGTTTGAATTGTTCACGTAAATGGTGTTTGATGGATTAGGACTTTTCAATAAATTTTAGTAGTAGTGGAAGTAGTTTGAGTAGAAAAAGATTGGATGAAAATAATTGCACTGCATGGTGAACCATTGGAATATGAGAAGCTATAGCTAGCATCGAAGTATAATGCATGGTGATTTATTTTTCTCATCACCAAAGGACTTCATGCTGCTAGCCACAAAAAAAGGGGGTGGTTCACACTGGTTCCGCTTCCAACTGCCCAGTTCAGAGTGGTTCATGGCATTTTCTCAAAATACTAGCCGAACCATGTTGGTTCCACCCCAGTTCAGTTCCGTATGGGGTGAATTGGGTAGTTTGGCAGACCATGATTGTATGTAATTAATCACCATATGCCAACATGAACAGTCCTCATGGTGGCATTTTGTTCCACCCAAGATGTGGTTTTTTCCACTAGCAATTTTTTAATGATTTTAAGGGGTTGAGATCCACCCTTATGCTTGCTACTTGAGGTGGCAGCAGAATGCTTGCAGCTTATTCCAGTCTGGTCTGTGGACTGTCATGAACTATAATCTTATCTATATGACTGCGATTATATAGCCTTTTCTTTCAGTATAATTAGACATATGCTTTGTCTCTTTAAGATTTTGTCTGGTTATTTTAGTTACTTTTAGATTTTGCACTCACAGTATATGTTTAGAAATTTGGATGAGGTGAAATCTTTGTTTATGTTTCTTTTGTTTATGGCGTAGATACTCTATAAAATGTTTTAACATCTTCATTTAAATATGGCTAAAAGCCTATCTTTTTTTTTTGTGTTGGGTTGGTGGGGTGGTGGGGGCAGAGCGATGGTAGAAGGAAAGACAAGCTTGATAGTTGGTTTGCTGATATGTCTCAGCCATTCAATATGTATGCATGCCATTCTTCAGTTATTAAGGTAACATACTGACATACTGTTGGTTTTGGCCCAAATGCACATGAACATGGTTGTTTTATATGTTTTTATGCATATTTATGCTATGTACTATTTATTGCTTGTGGTCTTTGTGCAAGGTTTTTATACCTTTTTTTTTGGAAACTCAATCCTTCAATCATTTTTTTTTCTCTCTTTTTTTATTTTTATAAGGTTATCTATATGTATTATGACTTTCATATCTTGAAAGAAACACACCACATCTTCTATTAAGTGTTATAAAGTTTTTACTTGCCAGCATATGCCTTCCCTTGTAAAGGAGTTTGTTCCTTTCTTATATTAAATGTAGAAGCAGGAAGATTGTGGGGCATCTGTCAAAACAAAATCTATGTAAATTTTGTTACTTGAAACGATATATAAGTTTATGATGCCGAAATCATTTCTTTTATCCATGTGGTCAACACCTTTTGTTCTTTGGGGTAGAAGAGTTTCTCATGGTATCTATGCAGTCAATTGTATGTGCAGGTCTCTATCCCAATGTGGCTGCAACTAGAGAAGGTATTGTTGGAGCATCTTTAAGTGACAGTAAAGCACCATACAGTAGCCCTGCTGTGAAGGATCGTCCTATATGGTCTGATGGAAGACGAGAAGTTCACATACATCCTTCCTCTGTGAATCATAATGCGAAAGGTTTTCAGTATCCATTTCTTGCCTTCCTTGAAAAGGTATTCCTGCAGCTTCTTGAATCAGTTTCATTAATCATTTGATTAACTTTTTTTTTATCATTTATTATAGTTTTACTTATAAGTTATAACACCCAAGTCATCCATATGTGTCGGCAGCAGAGTGTACTTAATAATCTAACCTGCTGGTACCTTACATCTGGATGTTGATTTGCAACAGGTCATAATGGGTGATTTATGTAATTCGCTAGCTGAAAGTGTTCCGTCTTTCTTCAGTTTAAAGTTCCAGTATGTTAAGCTGGATGATTACATCTTGAGTTTTTTAGAGTATGTAAATAAGAAACAAGGAAAAAAAAATTGCTAGAGAATTCAGACCTTATCAATGCTTGGTTGTTGAACTGCATGGAGAGCATATTATTCCCTCCTTAATGTGTTAACACGGGAGGAGCATTGCATGATTATCTAATGAACCCAATACAATTCAAGTTAGTACTCTTCTTTCATGATATGTGTATTTAGAATTGATACCTCACATGTTCCAGATTCCCTGAGTTGGATAATATGAGGTGTTGTGGCCTTGCTCTGGTGGGTACTCGGTGGTCGGTCAGGAGCCGACTAGGAGCCGCGCCTGTCAATTGGCGGCGGGATTGCTGATGAATGAGATATCGTCACCGGAGAAGGTACATACAGTCAAGGTCAAGACGAAGGATGATAATAGAGTTTAGAGTAAGATGGTGCTGGACTCCACTCGATGTCAAGAAAGGAAGATCTGCAAAACAAGTCCCACCAGAGGTGGCTCCGACGAGGACCCTCTGACACTCCAGTCAGTGAATGGCTTAAGAGGAAAAAGTGACAGAATCTCTGAGTTTTGAGATTGTGCGTCTATGCATATCTGGAGGGGTCCCCGCTTATCTCTATTTATAGAGGGAGCAAAATGAATGATGAGAGGACAGGTGATCATGTCGATCATGTCCTGTTGTACGACGTCATATGGTGCCGTGTGGGCGTGTTTAAATTTCTGCAGCGAGCGTGCCTTTTATTCAGTGCGCACACGATGGCAGACGCTATCGGGTGTGGGGCGTAATGAATGCTCCTGGGGGCACATTTAATAAGATCGTAGTATCCCATCACGGCGCACAGCTAGCCGATCAGGGGATAGCGCCTGAGTGACATGACCTTGATATGGCCTGTCAGAGTCATATGATGGCCATATTCGGTGCTCAGTTAGTCGGCAGAGATCCATTTTGTCAGAGTCGGCGGGACGGAATTACCAAGGTGCCTTATTTTCGATTGACACAATCGGTTGTTAACTGACCATTAATTTTAGTCGGGATGGTGCCGATCAGGGACGACCAACCTTCAATCGGTTGGATGTCAGCGACGGCGCCCGACGTCTACCCAACCGGGGGGAAACTTTGTATATCCAAACCGGGTTGATTGTCGGTTAGTTGGTACAGTTTCCTTAGTCGGCCCAGAGATGAGAAGCCAGGGTAGTCGGCTAGGTGACGGAAACCTACCCCAACATAAGGTATCTATGAACTTTGTTGGAATAGTCCTCAAATTAAGTTACAAAAAATCCAATTATTAGAATATATCATCATAAATTGACAATCTGGTTTCATTTATGTTTTCCTTCCCTAGATGCCAAGATAAGAAAAAACATTTGATTGGCTGCATGATTTTGTTTCCTTCATTAGTACATTGACATCTAAGCTTGGAGAACATGTTCCATCATGCAAATTCTCAGGTTCATAATGGTAAATTTTTATTGGCATATAATTCTCCAACCATGTATTACCATGTATTATCCTCTGCTTCTTGCTGGGTATATAGTGCATTAGATAAAGTGCACCAGAATAGTAAGCTCCATTGCCAAGTCAGGAACTTGTGGGTCATGGTATTAGCAAGCCAAATTTCATTTGTACTTGCTGCAAAGTCCTCTTTTTGTCCCTATAATCAGATTAAGTCTTAGCTATACCTCTATCTCCTATGCCATGAAATTCGAAAGGATCGTTCATCTTTTTCTTTAAAATGTTATTTCTCCTTAAAGTTTCAGATTGTACTTATCAAGATTCCTGTAGTATGTAAAATTTGGAGGGAAATAAATGGATGTGGTGTTTGTTGCTTTGTGTTCATTGAGTTCTTGGCTTCCTTTCCAATCTTACATCATCTTCATTTCTTTATTTTTTAATTCCTTGCTTTTTGCTTTTACTTGATAGTATAACAATGCAAATTAAAAAAAATAAGTTTGGTATGGTGATGTAAATTGGCTTCTTGTTTGGAGTTCAAAGCTGCGTTGGGTTCAGTAACTAGGGAAAACTGGGTTGCATGGAATTACTTTGGGGTAGAAATGGAGGGATAATGCAGGATAAATATATGTCATATAAGGAATCAGGTCTTGGTTGGTACTGGCCTGTACTGGGTGTCTTGGATTAGGCTGGTGACCATTCGAGTCCTTGGATTGACTTTGGATGCGAAACCTTAGGACCAGGTGGTCT
This sequence comes from Elaeis guineensis, assembly GCF_000442705.2. Taxonomy (NCBI): domain Eukaryota; kingdom Viridiplantae; phylum Streptophyta; class Magnoliopsida; order Arecales; family Arecaceae; genus Elaeis; species Elaeis guineensis. The sequence continues at coordinate 6,512,178 of NC_026001.2, forward strand.
TGATGCTATCTAGCTTGTTACCATCCTGCACCAAGTAGGATAGAAATTGGGAGTGGCTGGTTTGCCCTTATCAACGAGGATGCAGGGAAAATGACCCTTGGCTGCCTTTTTCCTTATGTCACATCCGAGGGTGGAGAGAAGGAAGTAGGAAGGGGGATGTGAGAAAGAAGTGCAAGAAATCTTAGATCTGCTGATTAATTTTTGTTTTTGTTTTTGTTTTTTTGTTTTTTCTTTTTTTGCATTAAGAAATCATGCAAATTTTTGAATCAACTGCATTTTTCAACCATGAATATTGCATATGATGGCCTTGTTACTTTGCTACTTTCATGGATTTTTTAGTGTTGCATTTAATATTACAAGTTAACTTGTGAATATGTTTTCACAAAGTAGCTTAGCTAAAATTAAAGCACATTAAAGAACCGATATAAAAGAAAAAAATGTCGAATTGGTGCAGACCTGTACTGGCACCATAAACATAATCGTGGGCTCAAAATCTCAACGTGTGGAAGTATATGGTAGTCTTGGTATTGTGTGTCACAACTAGTATGGGTATTTGGACCAGGG